>NW_005370516.1:1156429-1161274 GCF_000412655.1 Myotis brandtii
GGTGATCAGGCCAGCAAGGGGGGGAAGTTGGGGGTGAGAAGGCTGGTGGGGAGGTAGTTTGGGGCAAGCAAGCCAGCAGGCAGAATGGTTAGGGGTAATCAGGCAGGCAGGCAGGTGAACGGTTAGGAGCCAGTGCTCCCGGATTGCGATAGAGATATCCAACTGCCGGTTTAGGCCCGATCCCACAGGTCCCAGATTGGAGAGGGTGCAGGCCGGGCTGAGGGACACCCCCCCCAATGCACGGATTTCGTGCACTGGGCCACTAGTTATAATTACAATAGGGAGGCTTGGTCGTTAAAGTAGTAACAGTTTTCATTTTTTATACCATATACCATTTGTAACTAGGATAAAAGGAAACCAACACAAATTATTTTTAAAGGAAAATAAAAAATGTTCAATGTTTTAGCTATGTAATATTTTTTAAAATATATTTTATTGATTTCAGAGATGAAGGGAAAGGGAAAGAGATAGAAACATCAATGATGAGAGAGAATCATTGATCAGTTGCCTCCTGCATGCCCTCTGAGCACACAACCTGGGATTGTGTTTTGACTGGGAACCAAACCGTTACCTCCTGACTCACAGGTCGACACTCAACCACTGAACCATGCCAGCTGGGCTATGTAATATTTTATTATCTAAATTTTATACATTTCTGAAACAAAAAATGGTTTAGACCCTTAAATTGAGGGGGAGGGGTTTACATATACCACTTCTTTTCTAGGAATTTATTCTACAAAAAAACACTTGCACAAAACAGTGAAGATTGTGTAAAATCATGTAGATATAGAGAAGATATAGGGAAGCTATAGAAATAGAGTAGGGCCCTGACTGGTTTGGCTCAGTGGATAGAGCGTCGGCCTGCGGACTGAAGGGTCCCAGGTTCGATTCCAGTCAAGGGCATGTGCCTTGGTTGCGGGCGCATCCCCAGTGGGGGGTGTGCGGGAGGCAGCTGATGGATGTTTCTCTCTCATCAATGTTTCTAGCTCTCTATCCCTCTTCCTTCCTCTCTGTAAAAATATCAATAAAATATATTTAAAAAAAAAAAAAAGAAATAGAGTAGGGGGAAATTTCATATTATATATGAAAAAAATAAATCACCTGAGATTTCATTACCCAAGTATTCAATGTTATTGGTATATTTCCTTCCTTTTAATGTCAATGTCACACTTTTCTATACACATACATTTTATCTGCTGTATTTTCTTGTGACATTACCATAACTTTAGAAACTACCCCATTTTCTTTTCCTATGCTTGTATCTGGAAGTTGTCTAAAACAAAACATTTGCAGTTTTACCCTCCCATCTCTTTGTTAACCTCATTTAAATCTTGTTTTCATGCTGTCACCAAGGATAAAACTCCAGCTTCTTCCAAAACAGAGACCAAGGAAACGATCGGATTTCTTGAATGCTCAACTCAGCACAATGACTTGGCTGATGGAATAAGTAATGCATGCTGAACAGTGGCACACATGGCCTCAGGAATAAACAGCTGGTTGAAATGGTCACAACTCTTGCAAAATCTCACAAATTATGAAAATAAGACCCTTGGCGAAATAAAACCAATGGGGAAGATTGACTTAATCTGATTCAGATTGGAGTGAAAAATAGTATAAGCCGCTAGGAAAACTTATCTAGAAAAGAAGTCCTTTTTTTTCTTTCTTTCTTTCTTATTTTTTTTTTATTGATTTCAGAGAGGAAGGGAGAGATAGAAACATCAATGATGAGAGAGAACCATTGATCTGCTGCCTCCTGCAAATCCTGTAGTGGGGATCTAGCCCGCAACCCGGGCATGTGTCCTTGACTGGAATTGAACCCGGGACCCTTCAGTGGATAGGCCAATGCTCTATCCACTGAGCCAAACTGGCTAGGGCTAGAAAAGAAGTCCTTGATAAGCCCAGCTTATGTACTTTTCTCTTAACTGACAGGGAGACTCCTAGTGGATTCGGAAAGGCAAAAAGAAGGGGTTTATGTAACTGAGTGCTGATGGAAAATTTTATTCAAGTGGTTGACTCACCTAAGAAAGGAGGAAAGAATGATTGGGGTGACAATGATGACAGGTCCAAGTCTTGAGTGTTTAGCTACGTGAGACTCTACTGTATTACACTCAGAGTTATTTTTGGGACGGTCATAAGAGTACTTGAACCTTGAACAAAGAACCTCTCCTTGACTTACTTTTGCAGATGGGAGTAAAGTGTTTGAAGTGTCTAGAATTTGAAGCAACTGTGAAACCTCAACCAAAAGGCTAGTGAATAGGGGTCTTTTCCATTCTTTTGGTCTGCCTTTCTCCTGCAAAACCCATAGCATTCCCAAGCCCATGTTTAGTCCTGTTTTCCCATAGGATTTGTAATCCCCTGCTGATGGGAACATTGGATAGGACTGATGAAACACAGTGGGTATATGATATAGTTGGCCACAGGTACAGTATGAAAATCTTAGTTACACTTTGTTTTAGCCAACCTCATAGCACTGCTCTGAGTAATGGTGGGAGTTGCATTTAAAAAAGGAAAAATAGCAATACCAAGCGTACATGCCCAAAGTCATGTTCCCTTGCAGATAAGCAATTCAGGAATATTCAAGCCTTCAAGCCTTTCCTCTGAAAAATATAGCAGAGTACATTTTAAAAAATAATACAGAGAAAAACACTTGAAAAAAGAATAAACAAACCACACTATGGTTAGTTGCAAAATATGAACTTCCTGCCAAGTTCAACATTACTCCATATCTCCTTTGGAAAACATATCTGTGACAAGTTAAGACATCTATCACAAGCCCTGTCTTAGATTAGTGCCTTCCTTTCATTGACCTGAATTGACTAAGGCTCAAATAAATAAAGATCTTTCGTTCCAACAATAGACTTCCAGGGTAGTTATAAATATAGACTCAAACTACTTTCCTCATGAGGTTAGGTTTTAATTTCTGACATATAAAGTGCTAATGGGCCCAGCCAGTGTGGCTCAGTGGTTGAGCATTGACCCATGTACCAGGAGGTCGCAGATCAATTCCTGGTCAGGGCACATGCCCAGGTTGTGGGCTCAATCCCCAGTAGGGCGCATGCAAGAGGCAGCTGATCAATAATTCTCTCTCATCATTGATGCTTCTATCTCTCTCTCCCTCTCCCTTCCTCTTTGAAATCAATTAAAATATATATGTATAGTAAAGTGCTAATGGTTTACATGAATATCTGGTCAAAAATCTGCAGTGCCCCCCAAAAATATCAGCAATGCTCTCTCCGCTTGTAATATACTACGATTGTATTATCCAAGGCAATAACTGAGGCAAATGAAAATTTCTCCCAGGCCCTTTGCTTTCTTTCCTCATCCCATTCAGATTTAACTATAATGCTCAAGTTCTATTTCATCAAAACATCTCTATATATTAAAAGCTAATATGCTAAGTGTCTGACCATCCAACTGGTTGCTATGACACACACTGACCACCAGGGGGCAGATGCTCAATTCAGGAGCTGCTGAGGTGCTGTGACTTGGCAGCAGTGGTTCTCGGGTGATGCACCCCAAAACCAGAGAAGAGGGAGCCCGATTCCTTGCAGGACTGCGCGATTCCACCTTTGGCCATGAGTTATGTTGTTGCTGGGGCACTGTTGGCCCCGAATCTGATTTACTGCACACTTGCATTTGTGTTCCACACCCTGTACTACAGCAACTTTGCAGAGTGCCCTCTAGAAATCCAGGAACCCTCGGGGGATATCGGAGAGCCCGTTTCAGCCCGATCCCCACAGGCCAGGCCGAGGGAACCTATCTGCCAGAGGGACCCCTGCTCACTCCGCAGATGCTGGGGAGGGACACGGGAGGTTGGCTCTAGGGCATGTCCAGGCCATCTCACCCAATCCCGCCCTGCTGGCCACCTTCTAATTAATTTCCTTTCAATGTGCACGAATCCGTGCACCAGGTCACTAGTTTAATATAAGAAGAAAAACATTCTCAATTCTCAATCACAAGAGGGCTAAATACTGTTGGTTACAATTTATCAAGTACAATAATCCTATGTGGTAGGTAGTATTATTATCTTTATTTTACAGATGAGGATACCCAGGAACAAAAGTTTCAGTATTTTGCCCAAAGTTTCATGGCTAGTAAGTGGTGGAGATGAGATTAGACTTTAGATGGTCAGGTTCTAAGCCAGTGGTTCTCAACCTTCCTAATGCAGTGACCCTTTAATACAGTTCCTCATGTTGTGGTGACCCCCAACCATAAAATTATTTTTGTTGCTACTTCATAACTGTAATTTTGCTACTGTTATGAATCGTAATGTAAATATCTGATATGCAGGATGTATTTTCATTGTTACAAATTGAACATAATTAAAGCATAGTGATTAATCACAAAAACAATATGTAATTATATATGTGTTTTCCGATGGTCTTAGGCAAACCCTGTGAAAGGGTCATTCGATCCCCAAAGGGGTCGCGACCCACAGGTTGAGAACCGCTGTTCTAAGCCCATATTCAGAAACTGACATCCGAAGGCTCTCATTTTGTCTTCCCCACTCAACGATAATCTCATTTGTTTTTTTATTTGTTTGTTTTGTTTTGTTTTGTTTTTTATTGTTTAAAGTATTACATGTCTCCTTTTTTCCCCGATTGACCCACCCCCACCGAGGGCAAGCCCCCACTGCCCCAGTGTCTGTGTTCATCGGTTAATACTAATACGCATGCATACAAGTCTTTTGGTTGCTCTCTACTCCCCCCCCCACCCTGCCATTTGTCTCTGGATCTATTCTTATTCATCAAATTATGTTGATCATTATATCCCACACATGAGTGAGATCATGTAATATTTATCTTTCTCTGACTGGCTTATTTCGCCTAGCATAATGCTCTCCAG
>NW_005370516.1:1161563-1179291 GCF_000412655.1 Myotis brandtii
ACATCCTCTCCAGCACTTGTTGTTTGTTGATTTGTTGATGATAGCCATTCTGACAGGTGTGAGATGGTACCTCATTGTTGTTTTGATTTGCATCTCTCAGTTGATTAGTAACTTTGAGCATGTTTTCATATGTCTCTCGGCCTCTTTCAAAATGTGTCTATTTAGGTCCTTTGCCCGTTTGTTTTTTTATTGGATTGTTTATCTTCCTTTTGTTAAGTTGTATGAGTTCCCTGTAAATTTTGGAGATTAAACTCTTATCTGAAATAGTATTGGCAAATATGTTCTTCCATGCAGTGGGCTTTCTTGTTGTTTTATTGATGGTTCTTTTGCTGTGCAGAAGCTTTTTATTTTGATGTAGTCCCATTTGTTTATTTTCTCCTTAGTTTCCATTGCCCTAGGAGCTATATCTCAGTAAAGATTGCTACAACATATGTCTGATATTTTACTGCCTATGGAGTCTTCTAAGATTTTTATGGTTTCCCATCTTACATTTAAGTCCTTTAACCATTTTGATCATTCATGGTTTTTGAGCTCAATTCAGTGGGATGTGTTTGTTCCTGATTTGCTTCTTCAATAATTCACTTTCACTCATGGTACTTAAAAATTTAAGCAAAACATCTTCTCCAAAGATATCAGATTATTTTATACCCATGGATAGAATTCATTCAACTGTACAAATTCTACCACACTAGTTACATTCAATAGCCACATCAATGAGTAGAAAAGATATTTTAAGTTACAACCAGGTGAATGGGTCCTCTCCATCCTGGCAAACCCACCTGCTGTTACTCCTTTCACGTGCCTTTCCACTCCTCCTAACTTGGCTCTCCTCTTACATTTGACTATGACACATTTTTTCCTACAGGTTGCCAAACATCCTTGTGATGGGACAGAAAAAGTCATGTAAGGGTATCCACAACTTCTTTCTTCTCTGTCCTGCTACAGAGAATTCTCCCTCTTCCAAAGCCCTAAAGTGAAAAGATTCTTATTTCTTTATAGAGAAAAGCTAGGTCAATTCAAAGATGAGGAAACTCTGGTCAGAGAGGTTGTTTTTCCCAAAGTTCATGTTACTACTGAGTGATAGCACCAAGATTCTAAATTTAAATATTGTAGGAATTACATTTTCTTAAAAATATATTTTTATTGATTTCAGAGAGGAAGGGAGAAGGAGAGAGATAGAACCATCAAGGGAGATAGAATCACTGGCTGCCTCCTGCACACCCCACACTAGGGATCAAGCCCGCAATCTGGGCATGTCCCTAATCAGGAATCAAACCGTGACCTCCTGGTTCATAGGTCAGTGCTCAACCACTGAGCCATGCCAGCTGGGCAGGAATTACATTTTATTGATGCTTGTATCCCCATAGCTTGATGTCAAGCAAACACTAAGTGCTTGGTCCAAATTTGTTGTATGAATCAAATGATTAGGAAGGAAAAGAGGGAAGGAAAGAAAGGCAATCAATATCAAGTGATGTGTATTACTATGTTTGAACATGGCCGAGGTTCGTACTTAATTCTGTGTGAGAGTTGGTTGTGTCATAGTGAGGTACTGAATTCAATTGTTCTTGGATGTCACTGAATAAGCAATTCTCTTTCTGTGTTTTCTTTCACCAGGTATTTTGCCAACTAATAGGATGCCTACTACTTACTAGTCACCGCAGGGTGAAATAGAAACAAAAATGGGTAGGGATGACAATGTAGTTGGGGGTGTCACATTATAGAACCCAAGAGTTCCAGCACAGGACGGTAGGTGCTCTGGCGGAAACTGTACCCAATGCCGTGCATAGTGGACAGTGATTCTATCTTCTATGGAAAGAAGAGAAGAGAATAATGAGGGAAATTTCCCAGAGGAGCCTTGGAGGGTGTGCAGGACATTCTTAACAGAGAAAGCAGCCCGGGCAAGGGCATAAAGTCATGACCATCAAGTTGTATTCAGAGAATGGTGGGGCTGATTCGAGGGTGCCGGTAGGGTCATGCCTAGTGCCAGGAGTGGAGGCTGACAGAGAGGCTGAGCCAGGTTCTGAGGGGCCTTATCTACTCTGCTAAGGAACCTGAACTTCCTCTTTTTATTAATAACCAGGCTTATATAGTTTTCCTGCACAGTACACAGTATCTGTGTGTCCCTGCCCTTCACTCTAAGTGAAACTTCTCCGAATGCCTCTACCAGCCTGGACTTTGGTCCTTCGGGCAAAACATCCTAGAAGACGCTCTAGTTTGGTAAGACTTCAACTTCCAACCAGCAGCCTGGGGATATCCTGGGAGATGTGTGTGTGTGTGTGTGTGTGTGAGAGAGAGAGAGAGAGAGAGAGAGAGAGAGAGAGAGAGAGAGGTGGAAAGAGATATAATAAACATTCGTCCCAAGCACACCACAAATATTATATTTATTGTCAAAGATTAAGCAATTTTGTTTCTTGGATTTGTTTTTAATATTATATATGTAAGTTGTTACATAATTAACCAACTTTAAAGATCACCAAAATTAAAAAGGCAAATAATTTCATGTTGAAGTACCAACTACTGGCATTTACAAAATGTTTTGACCTTTTGATTTTAATCATTGTGTAAATAAGTTTTACATAATTAATATAAAGCACACGTCGTGTTCTATTTTGTCACTTAGTGGTATCTCACAGAGAGTTCTGCATTCATCTATTCACTCATTCATTTGATTATGAAGAAGTAGTAGTAACCATAGTGATATGCACAATCCTCCTACCCTTGGAGCAAATCTGTGACTTAGATACTATTGTTATCCCCATTTCAAGATGAAGAAACTAAAGCTCCAAGATGCTAAGTTATATCCTTAAAGTCACATAACCAGCAAGTAAAAGAGCCAGAAGTCAAACACAGACCCAACAGATACCTAGTTTGGCCATTACTGGTCTATTGCAATGTACTTAGTACATTGTGATGTGCTGAACTACTCCCTAATTTTTGGCTATGTTGGTTTTCTATGGCACTGCTAACAAAAAAATTATACCTTTTTTTTTTAAGGATAGGGGAGGGGAAGCTATTTCGTTGGCATAGATCCCAAAGTATTATCCAGTTTAGAACCCTTGTTTATGTGCTCTGATCCTTTCCATGAAACCACTGATTTTCAAGGCTCCCAATTGTCTGTCAATATCTGCTTCTCAACAGTCCTTCCAGCACTGAGGGTTTTTTACTTCATATTTTATTTTATTTTATTTTATTTTATTTTATTTTATTTTGTTTTATTTTCATACCTCAAAAGAAATACCTGTTTGGTTTTTGCCATAGGCCGGACAACACAATGAACAAACATTTTCATTAGCAGTACCCCTTAACTACAAATCTCACCATGCCCCCCAACTTCAAGGTGGTAAGAGTTGAAGAATATTCTCCTATACCTTTCTCTAGCTCAAATATAATGGTATTACTTTTTACTTGAATGGATTGAACTATACATATCACAGTGCAACTTATTTCTCTCACTATATCATAAATGTTACTCAAAGTCAACAACACACAGCTCTAATTTATTATTTCTATGAATATGGATATAACATATTTTCCATACAAATGGAAATATTATTTTTATTTCTTGAATTTATTGGGGTGGAGTAATATTTTTGCCTGAATAATTCTGCAATAAACATCCTTGTATAAATGTCATTGTACTCTGGTGCTTTTATTTATTCAGGAAAGACTCCAGAAAGAACCAAAGGGCACAGTGCCCTCGGGGATCCCCTGGGTCTGTCTCTTGCTTCAACAGTGTTTGGATGGAACAGACCCAGGGACACCCCTTCTTCCAATCTCCAGCCACCCTCCACTGTCTTTTCCAGTCACCACCTTCGGAATCATCAGCCATCTAGGCCTTTGAGACCAGCTAACACCGTGTTTTTTTTTGTTGTTGTTGTTGTTTTTGTTTTTACCTTAACTTCTCTTTTTTTTTTTTAATCCTCACCAGAGGATATTTTTCCATTGTTATTTAGAGACAGGGAAAGACAGAGAGAAATATCTCACATCAATTGGTTGCCTCCTGCATGAGCCCCAACCAGGGCCTCGGGCCAGGGAGGAGCCCTTGAGCAGAATTGAACCTGGGACCCTTTGGTCCACAGGCCAACGCCCTATCCACTGATCCAAACCAGCTAGGGCAGCTGTGGGCAAACTACGGCCGTTTGAAATGAATAAAACTAAAAAAAAAAAAAAGACCGTACCCTTTTATGTAATGATGTTTACTTTGAATTTATATTAGTTCACACACAGAGAGAAATATCTCACATCAATTGGTTGCCTCCTGCATGAGCCCCGACCAGGGCCTCGGGCCAGGGAGGAGCCCTTGAGCAGAATTGAACCTGGGACCCTTTGGTCCACAGGCCAATTCCCTATCCACTGATCCAAACCAGCTAGGGTGACCTTAACTTCTTATTGCTGAACAACCATAACCTCCCAAGTTCGTCCGAATTATTCCACCGAGGAAGAGGCTGCCATCACCAGCCTGGTCACCCCGCATCTGCGGGCCTCCAGCACTTACCTCTCTCTGGGCTTCGGTTTCCACCTCAACCATGTGGCTCTGCAAGGCATGGGCCACTTCTTCCCAGAGTTGGTGGAGAAGCGCCAGAACGCTGAGCATCTCCTAAAGATGTAAAACCAGCGCAGTGGCCGCATTCTCTCCAGGACGTGCTGAAGCCTTCCCAGGATGAGTGGGGTGACACTCAGGTCACCATGGAAGCCGCCAGGGCCTTGGAGAGGAACCTGAACCAGGCCCGTTTGGATCTGCGTGCCTGGGTTCTACCCACGCAGAGCCTCATCTCTGTGGCTTCCTGCAGAACCACTTCCTGGGTGAGCAGAACCACTTCCTGGGTGAGCAGGTGAAACTAATCAAGAAGATGGGCGACCACCTGACTCTCCTCTGCAGGCTAACCTGCCCCAGGCTGGGCTGGGTGAGTACTAGTATCTCTTTGAAAGGCTCAGGCTTAAGCACGACTAGGAGCCTTTGGAACCCAGAGGACTTTGAGGGCCCCCTCTGCATTCTCCTGCTTTTGCCTGAACCTCTCCCCAAACCCCTAGCCATTCTTTTCACCACCCTGGAGCCCTCTCCCATGCTCTGTGGACCGAATGGAAACAATAAACTTTTGCAGGGAAAAAAAAGAACCAAAGGGTATGAGAGCTTTTAAATTTTAATGTATACTGCTACATTTCTTCCCCCAGAAGTAGTAGTAACTCAAATTCCTGACAGCATTGATGGCAATGTCTATTCCTTCATATCCTTGTCAACACTGGATATTATTCATCTTTTTTTAAAAATATATTTTATTGATTTTTTAGAGAGAGGAAGGGAGAGGAATAGAGAGTTAGAAACATCGATGAGAGAGAAACATCGAATTAGCTGCCTCCTGCACACTCCCCACTGGGGATGTGCCCGCAACCAAGGTACATGCCCTTGACTGGAATTGAACCTGGGACCCTTCAGTCTGCAGGCCGACGCTCTATCCACTGAGCCAAACCAGTTAGAGCTATTCATCTTTTTAATATTTCCCCAAATATATTTCCCCCAAAAATGGTATGTTACTGTTTTAATATGCATTTCTCTGAATACCAGTGACTGGATATCTTTTCATATAGTTATTATGTTTATTAACTCTTCAGGGAATTTTCTCTTCTATGAATCCGTTTTTATTCATAAATACTTTGCAATGTGTTGTTCTATTTGGAAATCCATGCACGAGAAACAATTTATGAATTGATAAATGTAGAAGTACTCATTTCAAATGGAGAGAAGAGTTGTATAGAGGGGTTGATTGTAGGTGTTTCTATTTATTATTTTTAAAAATTTATTAATAGAGCTCATTACTCTACACCAGTGATTTTCAATTGCTGTCCAGCAAGAATTTTATTTTTGTTTTTATCAATATAGAGAAAGGCAAAGAGAGAGAGAGGCAAGAATTTTTAAAACATGCAATACCTGGCTATTTAGTCAGGGGCACTGACCTCTTTTCCACAGTTAACACAATAGTCGTCTGATGTGGATGAATCAAACTTGTACATATTTTTTTTGTCATGTCAGCAAAAAAGTATAATATGTTCTTTGGTGTGCTGCAGAAATTTAGTATTTAGTTTATGTGTGCCATGAGATCAAAAAGGTTGAAAATCGCTGCTCTACACACACATACACACACACACACACACACACACACACACACACACACACACACACACAGAGTTCCTTTCTTCTCCTCTTCATTTGTGCTCTTTGCTTTGCTTTTCTTTCTCCATAGCAGACCCTGTTGTGTCTATCCCTGTCTGTGCCTAACCCTGTCTATGTCTATCCCTGTCCCCGGAGCATTAACCACTCCAGTACATGCCTTAGAAGTGAGTGGGAATTGGAGGATAAATACCTTAGTTTCCTCCCCTCCGGGGAAGGGAGATAATTTTGAGGTGCAAGCCAGAGAGTTCTCACCAGAACTTGACCAAGCTGGTATCCTGGTCTTGGCTTTCTGGCCTCCAAAATTATGAGGAAATAAAGCTCTGTTGTTTAAGCCACCCAATCTATGGTATACTGAGCTGACACCCCATTTTATAGATATTCATAGCATCATGCTCCTTACCTTCTACAGTCCTTATAAAGTCATGTTTAATTAGTAAAATAAAATAGATTAATTGGTGTGGTTAAATAATCCCCTCCCCCCAAGAAATTCAGCTTTATGAGCACTATGCCTCTTGTCTCATAAGGTTTATCATGAGAATTAGCTTCATGCGGAACAAAGGGCCCCATGCTTGGTTTAATGTGCTGCTGTCACCATCTTAAAATTCTTAATACATTTTGAAGAAGAGGCCCTGCACTTTCCTTTTGCACTGACCCCACAAATTATGTAGCCAGTCCTGCTTTTCATATACCCCAACACCTAGCACAGTTGCTGGCACATAGTACCTCCTCAATAAAAATAGTTGAGTGAGTGAATAAATGAATAAGTAACTGACTGACTGAATATAAAGTACCCAGAGTCACCCAGTTGGCATGGTTCAGTGGTTGAGCATTGACCTATGAACCAGGAGGTCATGGTTTGATTCCTGGTCAGGGCACATGGGTTGTGGGCTCAATACCCAGTGAGTGGCATGCAGGAGGCAGCTGATCAATGATTCTCTCTCATCATTGATGTTTCTATCTCTCTCTCTTCTTCTCTCTTCCCCTCTGAAGTCAATAAAAATATATAAAAAACAAATTAATTAATTAAATAAAATAAAAAATAAATTTCCCAGAGCTAAGAATTGTGGCCATGTCTGTCTGACCCCAAAGCCCATGCATTTTCTGCCCCTCCATTTACTGCTATTTGCACTCAGATATGGAGCTGGGTTTGACTTAAATCTGCCCAGAGATCTTCCTCTCACACTCATTGCTCCAATTACTTTCTCCTGGGGCATATCTGGGGTAGTGTTGCGGAGGCAACATTCTCTGGCATAAACACCCCTCTGAGTCATAGACCAATGCCATCCCCAGGGGCCCAGACAGCTGCAGCTGTCAGGTATCTGTGAGTTACTTTGAGCTGGCATGAAAAGTATCTCCTGATTGGTTAGATCTACCTTATATCCTGCCCCCAGAACTGTAGGACTGGCATTTCGACAGAATACTTTGATATCATATGAGACTACAACACCAGATGCTGAAAGGAATGAGCCTCCTCAAATTTGGTTGAGATAATCCCTTACCTCAAAATTAATTTGAATTTTATCTACAGCCCTTGACCTTTCTGTGGCCATAGTTCATTGGCAGGGGTAACGTAAAAGGATTACACTTGGAATCAGGAAACTGGGGCAGTTGTGGAGAATTGACTCAGTTTCGGTAAAGGGAATTTGTGAATTGGATCATCTTCCTAAAGCCAGGAAGTCTATCTTTATGGTTAAGGGTGCAGCAAGATAGATTTGCAAAATCCTACCCTGAAACAGTCATCAAAGCTAAAAAGCTGGGGCCGCCTTTGGTGCATCGCCCACTGGGCAAATATTTAGCTCTTTCAGCATTCCAGAAATGAGCTCTGTGCCCACAAACCATCTTCAAATGGCAAGCCTGGGGGGATTTGGGCTCAAAGAGAATTAGCTGGTGTGTTTTCACCATGTATCAAGCACACCCTGGGTGAGGGGTGAGGGGTGAGGAGCAGGGGTTGCTATGCAAATGGATCAGCACTAGGAATAACATGGCCTAACATTCTTTAAATAAAAAGCTGAGCAGGGCCTGTCTCCTGAGATTGTGCTTTGCTATATTGACCATGTCAATTACCCTATTATGGTCACTCCATTGTTGCTTTAGTTTGGCCTCTTGGTATTACAATGCAGTGGTAGATAACAAATCCTGGCTACTTTGGGCTTCGCATAAGGGTAGAGGGTATTATCTTTTGGATCCATAAGTTTAAATGGCAAGTGGTTAGAATCTCAAGAAATCAATTGCCTCAATGACTCAGTGAACCCTAGGAAAGTCTTACAGGCAGAGTGTAAGGTCCACATGAATCTCTGGTGGGTGCAGAAAGGACACAGAAATATTCATCTGCCCTGGACAGATTAAGAACTCTCAAATGTCAATTCACTCTCTCTTTCTGATATCCTCCCAAGAGAATGCTGGGCCAGGAATGTCTCCTACCAGCCACTCAGCTCTCATATAATAATAATAAAGTAATTGATTATAGTTTTACTACATATATAGACACTTGACTTATTTGTTGACTTATTTATTCCCCATAACAGCCCTCTGAGGTAGGTATTATTGCTACTCTCCTTTGACAGGGAGGAAACTGAGGCACCGAGTGTTATGTAGGGTCACTCTACCTGGAGAAGGGACTGGATTGTTTATTCTAGTAACATTTCCAGGAGATTGCAAAGGTGGCTTAAAATATATTTTTTAATGAACTCAAAATGCTGAGAGCTGAGGGGACGGGGACTTAAAGAAAAGAAAGACATTGTTATATGTTTTAAAAGGGGAGTTATGTATATCTTGAAAAATGTCAGCTGGAAGCATAAGGCCACTTTGGAAAAGCATACTGAAGTAAGTTAATGACATATTTCACTCGGCATTACTGATGCTCTTGATGGAGATTCCTTTTTATATTAGGTACATCTGTCAAATATCAACTCAAGCCTGTCTTTTAAAGAGCATAGACCAAGGCACTACCTAACATTGTCCTTCTTGGTGTCTCATATTGAAGCAATAGCTGTACCTTTTACTTTTAAGCTCTGAATGGTCACTTTCTTCAAACTCATTTTCTAAGTTTGTCAACCTGGGCTGCTTTAAAATCATCAACTTTCAGACAAAGCTAGTATCTCTTTTCCCCATCCAATGGGATATAAATCAAGTTGACATACGAATTAAAAGAAAATTTAATCAAATACATGCACTGGTAATTATAGAATTTTCAAATTCCCACTGCAAATTATAAGAGGAAGTGGCGAGTGGAAGCTGCAGAGGCATCTACAGTCCATGCACTATGTAGATCCTGGAAACACAAAAGTAAAAAATGAAATGAAAGCAAATGACCAAGGTTGTTTTAAATCACATGAAGTTGCCATATTGACCATGTCAATTACCCTATTATAGTTGCTCCATTTTTGGCCTCTTGGTATTACAATGCAGTGGTAGATAACAAATCTACCACTTTTAAATCACATGAGGTAATATCTTGGAAATGAGGAGTGGTCATTCTTCTTGCTTATCTTGCAACCTAAAGATTATCAGTAGATTGAAACTGCTTCTGGGAGCAAGCACCCTGGAAAGTTACCTACTCGGTAACTAGGTAATATCTGGGAAATGAGGAGTGGTCATTCTTCTTGCTGATCTTGCAACCTAAAGATTATCTGTAGATTGAAACTGCTTCTGGGAGCAAGCACCCTGGAAGACACACAAGTTAAATGGGTTACAAATAGCTTTGCTTGAACTGGGCTGAAGGAAATGGAACCTTTTATTAAATGTAACCCAGAAGTAGTAACCTACTCACCCAGGGGCCAATGGTGCAGGAGCACCTGTTTCAGGGCCACAGCTCTCTTTCAGTCTCTCCCCTTCACCATGACCTTGCCACCTCAGGACTTCTGCTCAGGCTGCTCCCTCTGTCTGGGATGCAATTGCGTCCCCTCTCCACCTAGTTAACTCCTCTTACTCCTCAGTCCTCAGTCCCCTTAGCACTTCCTTGAGGAAAGCTTTCCTGACCAAATCAAATTCCCTCCTCATAGACTCCCAAAGCAACCATTTCTTTTCTTAATAGCAATTATGCTAGTTGGCAATTTTATTGGTGTGATTATTTGATCAACATCTTTCTACCCCACTGAATTGTAAGCTCATGAGGGCAGGAACTGTATGTTCTGCTAACCATAGACTCCTCATTACCTAGCCAAGTTTCTGGTTCACAGTAAGTGCTCGACACATATTTGCTTGATAAACAGATAGTTGATAAATGAATGTGTGAATGCATAAATGCATGAAAGAATTTGAGATTTGGAAACTTCTAAGGTATATTTTTTAAGTGGCCCAAAACAACTGTTGTAGAATTACTCAACTGTTTATTCCAAAGGGTCATATGAGTGTCCCAAGTATAATTTATATATTATGGTGCTTAGGCCCTCAATTATATCCTGTGATATTAATATGAATTTATGGCTCTGTGCCATAGTTTCAAGAAAACAGTGCTATCTTCTTACTGTAATGAAGCATGGTTTTAATCTCTTAAGAGCTCATTAAAAAAGCAATCTGGGATAATTTTATAACTGTAAATATCCTAATAAAAATATGATATTGCTTATATGGAAAATTCAATAGGAATCTATTTGCAGACTTAATAGTATAAAGAAATTTGTCAAGTTATAGGTTACCCAGCTTTGTGAAAGCACAGCTCAAGACCAAACTGCTCCTGATAATTTCTGTTTGAAGTAGAAATTCTGATGATTTTTATTGTTGCAAGGTATCAAACATATAGTCCCCATTTAGAAAGCCCAGAGTAAGATCTTTCTGAAAGATTGCTTTGGTCATTATAAGGATGTAGTTAAACATATATCTGATGATAATAAAAGAGAACATTAACTGATAGCCAACTCTGACAGACAATGTACTAAGTGCTCATTTAATCTTCATAACAATTCTAAACAAGGTAGGGACTATCATTTTTCCAGTTTACAGATGAGGAAACTGAAGCACAAAGATTGTATAACTTTCCCAAGATTATACCTCTAGGTACTATGGCTGCAGAGCCCACATCTGCACTGTCCACGACAGTGCCTAGTAACCCAGGTGGTTGTTGAGCACTTGAAGTGTGGTCAGTCAGAATTAAGACATGCTACAAGTATAAAATACATGTTAGATTTTGAAAACACTATGAAATATATAAAATATCTCACAGTTATTTCTGCTGATTACATATTAAAATTATATTTCAGATACACAGATTTCAATAAGACATGACTGAAATTAGCTTCATCTTTTTTAATGTAGCTACTAGAAAATCTTCAATGACATACATTCATGGCTTTCATCCTATTTCTATTTGACAGTGCTGGTCCATACAATTTTTAAAAATATTTTTTTTATTGATTTCAGAGAGGAAGGGAGAGGGAGAGAGAGATAGAAACATCAATGATGAAAAAGAATCATTGATCAGCTGCCTCCTGCATGTCCCCTACTGGGGGTTGAGCCCACAACCCGGGCATGTGCCCTTGACTGGAATTGAATCCGGGACCCTTCAGTCCGCAGGCCGACGCTCTATCCACTGAGCTAAACCATACACTCTTACACTATATTATACTGTCTCTTAATCCAGTAGCAGAGCCTTTCATTGTCAATAGTTGCATTTTGTATAGGACTATTAGCAATGTGAATGCACTGTTGGCATGAATGATGAGGTAACAAATATGGAAAGAAAGAAGAGGAGCAGAGATGTCATTGAGATTACCAGCAGTAAAATCCCAAAGCAGCAAGACATGTTGGCTGTTCTCTTCAATACATGTAGCTCTGCGATGCTATTCATTGTATAGAATGCTTCCTCACTTTTAGACTCTGTCCTGGCTCAAGCTTTTAGTGGACAGATACCAACAACCAATCTACATTTTTCTTGGTCTTCCTCTCCCCCCCACTCCCCCCACCAAACTAATAGAAGAAAAACTATCCCTCTTGATGATTTACCTTGGGGCTCATCAACATAGTACTTCCCTCTACTCAGCAACTTCATTCATTCATTGATTTGTTCTTTTATTACCAAGTCAGACAAGAGCTTTGCCTTACTATGTTGAGAAAATAGTGGCTCTTTCTCCTCCTTTATGCAGACCCTAAGGGAGAAAGGATGTGGGGCCATGAAAGAGAGGAGGAACAAACAAACAAACAAACAAACAAACAAAAACAGGGAGAGAGTGAGTCCGTGTGAAGTGGAGGGGGCTATGGTGGTCATGGCTCAGAGCACAGAAGAGGACAATGTCTGTCCTTGCTCTCTCTGTTCAGCTGCTATAACTCCCTCCATCACAGTCTGAGCTCTTTTTCCCTCACCCTCTGTCATGCTTTTCCCATTCTGATTTAGAAGCCTCTTTCAGGATTTAAGTTTCCTATTTTTTTCATCTCAAGCTGCAAAGATGCAGAGTAATTAGCCGTGTTGGTCATGCAAAAATAGGAGGTGGACCACAAACAATGTGAGTCCTGATGACTCCAGAAAACTTTTTTATAAGACCTACAAATATATCTCAGAGTTATAAGGTGAAATGGTGATGCCCGGAGACTCAGTAAAGTCTGAAATGTTAACAGTGAGTCCTGGACTTGGAATTTCCTGGCACTGGATAGGATAGTCCAAGGAACACAGCATTGGGCAGTCCAACTGATCCCTTAAGAATATCACAGCCCTAGCTGGTTTGGTTCAGTGGATAGAGCATCAGCCTGTGGACTGAAGGGTCCCAGGTTCGATTCTGGTCAAGGGCATGTGCCCAGGTTTCGGGCTCGATCCCCAGTGGGGGGGCGTCGTGCAGGAGGCAGCCAATCAATGATTTTCTCTCATTGATGTTTCTATCTCTCTCTCCCTCTCCCTTCCTCTCTGACATCAATAAAAAAAATATTTTTTAAAAAAGAACATCACAATGCCAGGCTAAAGTTCTGAAGACATGACCTAAGTATTTATTCTTTCTTTCGCCCCCCAAAATTTCATGTGTTGACTCAACAGACAATGGATATCAGGACAGACCAATTTTTAAAAAACACAAATTAGAAAATATTTCCCAACGAAATGGAAAGGAGAAAAAAAATAACAATAAACAGCATAAGCTTATAAACAACAGCCTGATTTTGTTTTTAAATTTGTATATTTTACTGTATATATTTATTATATCTGGATATTTTTCAGGTATATCATCTATTAGAATAGAAGCTCCATGAGGGCAAAGATTTTTGTCTATTTTTTTCATTGTTATATTACCACTAGAGGCCCAGTGCACGGCCTGTGCCCTTTCGCAATCCGGGACCCCACCAGTGCATGAGGGGAGCCAGGGAGGGACCGAGGGAGGGCTCCAGGGCATGTATGGCCCATCTGTCCAGATTGGCAAGTCCAACACTGCCTGCCACTCCTGCCTGCTGCTCCTGCTCATCACAGCCCCGCTGCACCTGCCGCTCACGCTGCCACAGAGACGCTCACCAGCCGTGAGCCCGGTATCTGGCAAACATAAGTCTGCTGAGCAGTGGGAGTGCACTGACCACCAGGGGGCAGACGTTCCAACTGGTAGGTGAGCTTGCTGCTGGGGTCTGGCCAATCGGGACTGAGCAAGATGGGCTGGATTCCCTGGAGCCCTCCCGTGGTCCCTCTCTGGCTGGCCAACCTCCTGCATCCCTCCCTGGCCCCAGTCGTGCACTGGTGGGGTCCCTCGGCCTGGCCTGTGCCCTTTTGCAATCTGGGACCCCTCGGGAGATGTCGGAGAGTCAGTTTTGGCCTGCTCGCACTCAACGCAGGAGCTACCCCCTGGTGGTCAGTGCGCTCCCACAGGGGGAGCGCCACTCAGTCAAAACCCAGGCTCACGGCTGGTGAGTGCAGTGGTGGTGGCAGGAGCCTCTCCTGCCTCCGCAGCAGCACTAAGGATGTCCAACTGACAGCAGGAGGCAGGCCTAAGCCGCCAGTCGGACATCCCCCAAGGGCTCCTGGACTGCGAGAGGGCGCTGGCCAGGCTGAGGGACCCCTCCCCCCGAGTGCATGAATTTCGTGCACCAGGCCTCTCGTGTCTTTATATTGCTCTATGTGTCAGCTTTCCAAAGAGCTGGGCTCTGCCCAGGTCCTGGGGAGGAACTCTAATTGGACATTTGTTGCTATTTAAATTTAAATTAATTAAAAGGAATTGACATCAAACATTCAGCTCTTCCATTATGCTAGCCACATTTCAAGTGCTCAATAGCCACATGTAGCTGGTGGCTACCAAATTGAACAGTATAAAATACAACCTTTCCAAAATCCCAGGAAGTGCTATTGGATAGCACTGTTATAAGTTTATTTTAATTGTTTTTTATTAACAAACTAGTAGTCCTGCGCATGAATCCGTGCGCCAATAGCTTGCTGCCACCCTCCTGTAGCTCTCTGCCGCCTGCTTGTAGCTCTCTGCCCCACCCTCCTGCTGATCCATGATCCGGTCGTTACTCGGTCGGTCGTTATGTAACGATCATTTGCTTACATCTTTATTATATAGGATATCAATGTGTCTTTTTTGTCTATTAATTTTTTCTATTTTTTATTATTGATGCTATTACAGATTTTCGCCACTTCCCCCCCTTTACCCATTTCCACCCAGCCCCACTTCTTCCCCTGGCCTTCACCACACTGTTGTCTGTATCCATGGGCTGTGCATTTATGTTCTTTGGCTAATCTCTTCCCCACTCTCCTCCCCTCTGACATTTGTCAGTCTGTTCCATGTATCAATGTGTCTTAAACAATTACAATATGTGAGGCCTCATTTAAACCTCCTAATGACCTCTGGAGAAAGGCTCTATTATTATCTCTACTTTCAGAGGAGGGAGCTGAGGCCAGAGGGATTAAGGACTTTAGTCAAGATCATATATCTAGGGAGGTGTAGTGAGGACTTGAACGCAGCCAGCCTGGCACCAGAGTTGGTGTACTTAACCACTGTCAAATACAGTGTGGTTCCCAGACCAGCGGCATCATTATCACCTGGAAACGTAACTGTTAGAAATGCAAACTCTCAGGCCCCACCAGAACTACTAAATCGGAAACTCCTGGAGGGTTCCAACCCTCTGTGTCTTAACCAGCCCTCTCACTGATACCTGACACACCCAGCACCGTGCTAGGCTTTAGTTATTGGTATCTTTTACACTGGCTATGGTATGCCTTTAAAAATAATTTTAGCAGAATAAAAGAAATAATTGTTAATTAACATGTGCTGAGCACTTACTTTGTAGAAGATTTGGGGGTCAATTTCCCACTCGAATGGACTCAGAGCCATTATCTAACTTGCCTGTGGTCACATAGCTAACAAGTGGTGAGGCAGGGATGCGAATCTGTTATCAGTGGAAGTAGAGTTCTTGGGGTGCCACAAGGAAAAGGCCCCCAGGGGAGGATGGGGTTTTGTGGAAAGCTCTATTGATGATGTAAAATTAAGAGGTTTCCCACCAAGGTCCCATCTCTTACCGCCTCGCCATGGAAGAAGTCCAATCTTGTCTTCAGCAAGGCCAGAATTAAGGCCACTGCCCACAATTTCTGTTCCATATTACAGTCCAGTCCAACATCTGCCTGGCTTAGCTTGTGTTCCCAAACTGCAGTCCATTGTGCATGGATTCTGCAGGGCCATGGACCATGTGGTTAAGGCCACATGCCTATGGAGAGAGAACAGGTGAGTTTCACAGGTGAGTGCAGGTCACGGAGCAAGAGAGAGCAAGAGCAAGAGAGAACAAGAGAAAGGGAACTCTGTCTGGAGATTTTAACCAGGAGTTTCTTCAAAGTAACCAATCACCTTTTTAAGATTTCTCATGCTTCTCAGAGGGAAGGTGGGGGAGGGCATGTGGGTGGGAGGTAATTAACCAAAGACCTTGAATGCGTAACCCATGGACACAGACAATAGGGTGGTGAAGGCCAGAGGTAGGGGCTGGCAGCGCGCTGGTGGGGGTCAATGGGGGATAAAGGAGGACATATGTGATATTTTCAATAATAAAGATTTTTAAACAGGAAAAAAAATACACTAAGTATTTTTCAATTATTTTAGTTTAAAAGCATCTGCTTTTTAGGTTATACACTTGCATAACGTAAGAATTCTTAAAATGCCAATTAACCTGTGTTCTTACATGCTCTGTTTTTAAAATTATCTATGAATCACTAACTCACTGTTGGTACTAACCTCAAGAAGGCCAGCTTTTGTGGTCACCACCAACATGTCAGAATTTCCTTCATCTTCCATAGTAAGCAAGATTTCGCATGCTTCTCAGAGGGAAGGTGGGGGAGGGCATGTGGGTGGGAGGTAATTAACCAAAGACCTTGAATGCATAACCCATGGACACAGACAATAGGGTGTTGAAGGCCAGGGGTGGGCTGGAGGGGGTCAATGGGGGGGAAAGAGGGACATAGGTATTTAGATTTTTTAAAATATTTAAATAGAAAAAAGATTTTGCATGCTTACAGTGGCTCCACCATCCTAGCCAATGATCTTTATTCAAGCTAGACTGACAGGCAAGCACCTTCACTATGTCACCTCGGCTTCACTGTGCCGGCACCCATCTCCCCCTTAATTCATTTCTTCATCCAGTCATCTGCAGGGAATGGACCCGTGGTTCCCTGGGGAGCATGAAACTGTAGCTTCCTGATGAAGCTGCCCCGATGACCATGCTTATAATGTCTTTGCTTTCTTCCCTTTATTAATATTAACTAGTTAATTAGGACGACAACAAATTCAGGCTCCTGGCTCTGATATTCATCCTATTCACCAACAGGTCTTAACGGATAGTGGAAAAGGAACTCACTGATAGTGTCTCTAAATACAAATGAGTTTTTAAATTCTCTGCTGCTGGAGTGTTCTTCTCTTCGCTCTTCTCCTAGAGGAGATTGACTCCCTTCTCTCTAGATCTCATTCTTTTACTTTTTAAAATTTTAGTCCAACATAAAAATAAGTTTTTGCATCTATCCTAGAATGTGCCAACCTGAGGTTCTGAACTTTTATTCCTAGAGGAATTTTTATTTCTGGAGGTTTTTAAACAATACAAATTCATTCATGCACTCCTTGTAACAAAATATTGAGTACCTACTCTGTGGCAGGCACAGTCCTGGGCAATGAAGAACAAATGATGAATAAGAGACAAGGCTCCTGTCTTCATTGGGGCTTTTGTTCTGCTACAAGAGACACAGACAACAAGCAGGTAAGCAAATAAATAAAAACAATAAATGCAGATTGCAAAATGTAGTAAAAAGGAAATAAGCAAGATGCTGTGTTAGAGGGAAAATGATGGTCATTCGGTTGCCTTCTCTGAGAAAATGACCTTTAGGCTGATACATGAAAGAAGAGAAGAAGCCTGTCATCCTAGGGGATGGCATTCCAGGTGGAGGGAATAGCATGTGCAAAGGCCTGGAGGTGAAAAAGAGCTCAGCTGGTTCTAGGAACTGACAGGCTGTGGGGTATAGAGGTTTGGGGAGAGCTAAGCTGAGGTTGGAGATGTAGGAAGGGGCCAGGTCATGGAGAGCCACATGGGCCAAGGAAAGAAGTTTGGATTTTATTTTAAGTGGGATTTTATGCTTAACAAAGGAATGCCCTGATCTGATTTATAGTTTTAAAAAAGCCATTCTGG
>NW_005370516.1:1180017-1185074 GCF_000412655.1 Myotis brandtii
TGTATGCAAATTAACCGCCATCTTTGTTGGGTTAATTTGCATACTCTCCTGATTGGCTGGTTAGTGTAGCAAAGGTACGGTTAATTTACATGTTTGTGTATTATTAGGTAAGACTAGAGGCCCAGTTCAGGGATTCATGCATATTGAAGAAAACTAATTAGGAGGTGGCCAGTGGGGCGGAACTGGGCAAGATGGGCCAGACACGCCCTGAAGCTAACCTCCTGTGGTCCCTCCCTGGAGGGACAGCCGCACCAGGGCTCGATGGGCATCTGCAGAGTGAGTGGCGTCCCTCCAGTAGGTGGGGTCCCTCAGCCTGGCCTTCAAGGATCGGGCCAGAACCGGCTCTCTGACATCCCCTGAGGGTCCAGGATTGTAAGAGGGCAGTTCTCAGGTGACACACCCTGGAATTAGGCTCCCTGCTCTCTGGTTCCAGGTGTGTTACCCGAGAACCGCAGCTGCCACAAGTCACCACAGCTCAGCAGCTCCTGCATTGAGCATCTGCCCCCAGTGGTCATTGTGCATCATAGCTACTGGTCGGACGGTCAGATGGTCACATAGGCATGCATATATATATAAAACCCTAGTTTTGCCTGTGACCTAAGATTTGGTGTTTTATCTCCCACTTCTCTTAAAAAATATCAAAAGAAGAATATTTTGTGACTCACGCAAATCCTACGAGCTTCCGATTCTAAAAAGTCATAAACATAAAAACTGTTAAATCTATACATGTTTAGATGAGTTTCTGCTAATCTCTTCACCTTCTTTAATCCATTCCCCCCCTCCCACTCTCCTCCCTTCTGACATTTGTCAGTCTGTTTCATGTATCAATGTGTCTTAAACAATTACAATATGTGAGGCCTCATTTAAAAAAAAAGACATAAATATAAAAAGTCATAAATATAAAAAGTGTTAAATCTATACATGTTTAGATGAGTTTCTGCTAATCTCTTCACCTTCTTTTATCCAGTCTCCCCCCACCCCCACTCTCCTCCCTTCTGACATTTGTCAGTCTGTTCCATGTATCAATGTGTCTTAAACAATTACAATATGTGAGGCCTCATTTAAACCTCCTAATGACCTCTGGAGAAAGGCTCTATTATTATCTCTACTTTCAGAGGAGGGAGCTGAGGCCAGAGGGATTAAGGACTTTAGTCAAGATCATATATCTAGGGAGGTGTAGTGAGGACTTGAACGCAGCCAGCCTGGCACCAGAGTTGGTGTACTTAACCACTGTCAAATACAGTGTGGTTCCCAGACCAGCGGCATCGTTATCACCTGGAAACGTAACTGCTAGAAATGCAAACTCTCAGGCCCCACCAGAACTACTAAATCAGAAACTCCTGGAGGGTTCCAACCCTCTGTGTCTTAACCAGCCCTCTCACTGATACCTGACACACCCAGCACCGTGCTAGGCTTTAGTTATTGGTATCTTTAACACTGGCGATGGTATGCCTTTAAAAATAATTTTAGCAGAATAAAAGAAATAATTGTTAATTAACATGCGCTGAGCACTTACTTTGTAGAAGATTTGGGGGTCAATTTCTCACTCGAATGGACTCAGAGCCATTATCTAACTTGCCTGTGGTCACATAGCTAACAAGTGGTGAGGCAGGGATGTGAATCTGTTATCAGTGGAAGTACAGTTCTTGGGGTGCCACAAGGAAAAGGCCCCCAGGGGAGGATGGGGTTTTGTGGAAAGCTTTATTGATGATGTAAAATTAAGAGGTTTCCCACCAAGGTCCCATCTCTTACCGCCTCGCCATGGAAGAAGTCCAATCTTGTCTTCAGCAAGGCCAGAATTAAGGCCACTGCCCACAATTTCTGTTCCATATTACAGTCCAGTCCAACATCTGCCTGGCTTAGCTTGTGTTCCCAAACTGCAGTCCATTGTGCATGGGTTCTGCAGGGCCATGGACCATGTGGTTAAGGCCACATGCCTATGGAGAGAGAACAGGTGAGTTTCACAGGTGAGTGCAGGTCACGGAGCAAGAGAGAGCAAGAGCAAGAGAGAACAAGAGAAAGGGAACTCTGTCTGGAGATTTTAACCAGGAGTTTCTTCAAAGTAACCAATCACCTTTTTAAGATTTCTCATGCTTCTCAGAGGGAAGGTGGGGGAGGGCATGTGGGTGGGAGGTAATTAACCAAAGACCTTGAATGCGTAACCCATGGACACAGACAATAGGGTGGTGAAGGCCAGAGGTAGGGGCTGGCAGCGCGCTGGTGGGGGTCAATGGGGGATAAAGGAGGACATATGTGATATTTTCAATAATAAAGATTTTTAAACAGGAAAAAAAATACACTAAGTATTTTTCAATTATTTTAGTTTAAAAGCATCTGCTTTTTAGGTTATACACTTGCATAACGTAAGAATTCTTAAAATGCCAATTAACCTGTGTTCTTACATGCTCAATGATATGTTGAGCAAATAAATGTGGCAACAGGGACTGTACCAGTAAGACAGACTGGCAAGAAGAGCTCTAATTTTTCTTTCTAAAGTAATAAAGTAACAGCTCTACTTTATGGAGCACATTTTGTATGCTAATTATGCATTCATCAACTAGTCCTCACAACAACCCTGTGACATGGTACTGTTGTCACCCCCATTTTACAGCTGGGGAAACGGACAGTCACAGATATACCCTTCAACACATCTACTCAGTAAGTGCTTATTGACTGCCTTATGCATCAGGTCTCATGGAGAGTAAGTGGAAGATATAGTCTTGAACTTAAGACTGTCTGATTCTGCCTGGCCAGCATGACTCAGTGCTTGAGCGTTGACCTATGAACCAGGAGGCCATGGTTCGATTCCTGGTCAGGGCACATGCCCAGATTGTGGACTCAGTCCCTGGTGTGGGACATGCAGAAGGCAGCCAATCAATTATTTTCTCTCATCATTGATGTTTCTATCTCTCTCTCCCTTTCTCTCCCTCTCTAAAATCAATAAAAATATTTTTTAAAAAAGAAAAGACTGATTCTGAAGCCCATGCTCTTTTACAGAGTGGTATGGTATCTAGTGAAAATTAGAGAATTGAAAAATCTATGACCTCCCTCAATCTTCTCTGTAATTTAGAAGCAACAGCCAAGTCCAAAGTGGAAGCTGGTTAGACTGGGTTTAGAACATGCCATCTGCCTGTACCCCTGACCTTTTCCCCTACTCAGAACACTTGTACGCGTGACACCAGGATCTCTGGCTATGGGTGGAGACAGGGAGCTGGCTGGTTCCACAAGTCTGCATTCCCACTTGCTGTCCCAAAGGTCCAACTGCCTGCAGCAATCTGACGTCATGCCCTGACTGCTAAGTCTGGTCTGGCACAGGGACAGAGAGACTCCGGGACGAGGAGTCGAGAATTCTTGCTGGCCACTGGGGAAGGCCAGATAACACCAGGGAGACGCTGGCATGCTAAAAAGAGGCAGTGCTATTTTGAGAATCTGTTCAAATAATGCTTCACAGTGGAAAAAGGGTGGCACCCCGCAGAGGATGTGACCTGGTAGGAGTTAGGGCTCAGCCATCAGTGCCCTGGGTTTCTATTTTTATTGCTAAAACTTGCAGTTTGAACCTAAAAAGGTTGGCTTCTAAGAAAAAGGCAAAAATTGCCACTCTCCCTCCCAGGAGCATGCCTGTGCCTGCCCCTTACCCCATTTCCCCCCCACAGGCATGCATCTCCTAAACTCTAGGGGACCCCATGAGACTTGCAGCCAGGGGAGCAATGGGCAGCATCAGCTCATCCCAGGCTACCCCCTGAACCTCCTCTAAGGCCCCCTTTTCTCTGACTCTCCAGTGAGCTGACAGCAGCCCCACTGTGGCTCATTTCTCTCCTGTAACATGTTTAGAGAACCAAAGCAGCCCGCCCAGTCTCTCTCCTGTTGCTTTTTCTATCCCAAGCCCTTCCTTGTTTCACTATCCCCAGCTTTAATAAGCATACTCTCAAAATAAATAAATACAATTTTAAAGGTAAAAATAGATGTGAAATCTGGAAAGTTTTCTGGAAAATGTCATAGAGCAAGATGGGTAAACTATTAAATATACCATGCCCTATCTACATAAAAAAATATCATGCAGCTATTAAAAGGAAAATATGAAGCTTTATTTGTCCACAAAAAAAAATATGTTCAGGCTGCATTTCTCTGTGAAAAGAGATGATTACAAATAGAGTGTATTTTTATGGCATCATTTTGTAAAATATATGCATGTTTATATATGCCTAGAAAAAGTTTGGAAGGAGCCCTGATCGATGTGGCTCGGTTGGTTGGGCACCGTCCTGGGCACCATAGGTTGCCGGTTTGATTTCCTGTCAGGGCACATGCCCTAGTTGCGGGCTTGAGCCCTCAATCCCAGGTAGGGTGTGTTCAGGAGGCAGCCTATCAATGCTCTCACATCAATGTCTCTCTCTCTCACTCCCCCTTTCCTTTCCTCTCTCTCTCTAAAAATCAATTAATATATGTAAAAAGAAAAAGTTGAAAGTCAATACAAAGAATTAAAGGTGGTTATTATGCCTTTATATTTATACTTGGAGAGCTTTTTACAAGAGGTATGAATTATGTGTGTACAATTTCTTTAAATGAAACTATTTCCATTTTGAAGAAAAACCTGGTGATCAAAGAAGTTCCTGACCAAGTGATTTCCTCTCTCCCTAAAAATCAATTATTATATGTATATTATAAAAAGAAAAAGAAAAAGTTGGAAGGCAATACAAAGAATTAAAGGTGGTTATTATGCCTTTATATTTATACTTCGAGAGCTTTTTACAAGAGGTATGAATTATGTGTGTACAATTTCTTTAAATGAAACTATTTCCATTTTGAAGAAAAACCTGGTGATCAAAGAAGTTCCTGACCAAGTGATTATGGAAAATTAATCAGCTATTATACCCACAGGTTTATAGTTAATTAGGAACTAATTAACATGGAACTCTTTGGCTGGGGCTAGGACTTCTATTTGCGTAGGGATAACAGAAGTCTACTAAAGGCAGAGAGCACTGGGAGAAGAGAAAATGAAGTCTGCCAGGTAGGCAAAGTGCTTCAGGCACCTTGACCATGAGAGTCAATGTGGAGGACAT
>NW_005370516.1:1186759-1191317 GCF_000412655.1 Myotis brandtii
GGTGGGGGGCAATGGGAGGATAAGGACACACATGTAATACATTAATTAATAAAGGAAAAAAAAGATAGGTATTATAAAAAATAAAATGCCACACAAATTAATAAATCATGCCACTGTCTTTGAAGAAAGACTCAGTCAGCGTACACAAAAAAAAGACAATGAATAAAATAAGCAATGTGATAGATATGTAAAATATATCTACTTCCCAAAAGGCCATGAAGCAGCAGACAATAAATACACATAAAAGCATACGTGAGCTTTTTAAATGGAACAGTTGCATCCTCAGGTTCTCTATCCAGAAAGGTAAGTAACTAGTCCATATAATAGTACATCACAGGTTTGTTATGTGGAGAAATTGGATCAGAAGGACTCTAACTTAGGTTAAAGGGTAGAGTGAAGTGTGAAGCTGAAAACCTTAATATTAAGTGAACATCTGCTTACTGAATAGTGGGATCCCAGGCCCTTATTCAACCTACTCTGAGAAACCCCCAAAACTAGGAATTTGTCTCTCCAGGGTCTTTTAACGACTTTTGTTAATAACACTGAATAATACACTTAGCAGATGTTTTTCTCCAGAATGATAATGTTATGATGATCTGGCATCAGCACAGGTAGAGAACATATATTAACCTATTCCTAAGGTAGTCTTTACATCAGCAGACAGTATAGCACAGTAGAAAGAATTAGATTGACCTGAGTACAGACAATGGAACACTCATTAGCTGGATGACTTTAGAAAAAATACATAAATTATTCTTTCAGTTTTTCTATTGATATAAATGAGAAATGGGGCTGCTGACACCATAGTGTGGAGAGAGAGAGAGAGAGAGAGAGAGAGAGAGAAGAAGAAGAAGAAGAAGAAGAAGAAGAAGAAGAAGAAGAAGAAGGAGAAGAGGAAGAAGAAACATTAATATTGCAGTAAGCGCTAAGTGCTAGTCCATTGTTCTCATCCATAATTGATACATCTTAATGGCATAAGTGACTTGAGTAATTTAACAGCTTATATTGGGTCCTCTCCTTCCTCCAGAAGCTGACATTGAGACAAGAACATGAATATTAGTAGTTTGAGAGGAGGTTGCAAGAAACAGCATTAGGGGAAGAGGGAAGTATAAGGACATGTCTCAGCATTATTTCAATTATGCAGTAAAGAAGCAGAGGTAAGTACTTATGAAATCCCATCTGTCATTGACTAAGAGCTGCTCCTAAGAGGCCATTACCCTGAGCACTTCCAATGTATCCCTCACATCCTCAGAGTGAGCTCTGGCAACCAGAAAAATGCTCTTGGGAAAAGAATCAGTATCAATTATCTATAAATATAAAAGGCTAAGTGACCATCTGATTGTCTGACCAGCTGACCAGCCAGTACATATGACGCACACTGACCACCAGGGAGCAGATGCTCAACACAGGAGCTGCAAAGCTGCGGTGACTTGGCAGTGGTAGTTCTTGGGTTGTGCACCCCAGAACCAGAGAGAAGCGAGCCTGACTCCTCATGGGGGCCACGAGATTCCACCTTGGCCGTGGGTTATGTTGTTGCTGGGGGCACTGTTGGCCCAAAATCTGGTTTACTGTCGAGCTGCAGTGACTTGGCAGTAATACATTTTATTTCAATATGCACGAATCCATGCCCCGGGTCATTAGTCTTTTATAATTGTAACTGATTATATTTCCAGCTCTCCAAATTTCATCCCAATAAAATTAAATCATGAAACTGGAACATCATAAATACTTCCTGAGCAAGGGAGACAGACATTAATAAAACTTTCATATTGCAAAAATTAGAAACCCCAATTTCTTGGATAAGCTTCAGTTATAGAAATATGTTACAATTTACTTGATATTGAGAGAATTTAAATACTGTGCTCAAACTGCCTTCTCAGAAAGATAAAGTTGTTTAGAGACTATTTAAATTTTTATGACCACAGAAGTACCAAGAACAAAGAGAACTTTGGGAAATTGGCCAGGCATGTCAAAGGTCTTTAAAATTAAACTATACATGCTCTGATCTTTGTTATTGTAGTTTAAAAATCAAGTGAACTTTTGTCATTCTTTTGGCTGCCCAGCATGTGAACCCCTTCCTATGTTTGGGGAATTCTTGACCTTATGAGTCTTGGTAGGATGCAGAAATAGTCTCCCAGTATAAAAATTGAAAGTTCCAGATAATTGCTTTTCTAGCTTTCTTTATAGCCAACATAGGCGCATGAGCAAACCTCAGCTAATTTGAAGTCCCCTTCAATGTACAGAAGCAGGAATGGTAGACAACTGTCTCTGAATGCAATGACAGTTGTAGCAAGTTAGTTTCTGGGGGCAGCAATGATGGATGCTAGTTCTGTTCAGTGACATGTGAGATGACGTAACTTGAGGCATCTAGTGATTGGTAACAATGACAGCAATGTCCTCACTTGACCAGGTCTTTGATGTGGTTTGGTCTTTATGATCCAAAGGCTGCATGGTCTTCAGGCTTCTCAGAAATTCTGTAAGCAATCTAATATCTTTCAATAAATTCCAGTGAGTATTTCAGTGAGTCGAAGCTGATTTCAGTTAGCTACAACCAAGGAAGTTTACTGCTTCAAAATTTAGTACCAGGAAGTGGGGTGTTGTCAGTAGCAAATGCTAAAATATGGAATTGGCAATATCAGATTTCTGAACTCGTATTAACACAGTGCTGCTTGGTACTAAGAAAACACATCTTTTGAATGCCCATTTCAGATACCATTATAAGAAAAAAAATAAACTGGCAGATTGTCCCAAAAGGCAGAACCAGGAATCATGAAGGACATAATAAAGGGTATTGCCTGAAGAGAATGGAAATAGGACCAGTCCCATTGATTGATCAAGGAATCTACTCCTCCCCAGGCAGGAATCTCACCATTCCTGTGCAGTTGGATGAAATGTGTGTTATGGGAAAGTGATTGGGAGTTGTGTTCTGCTCTTGTCCTTTTTCACTCTGATCTTATATTATTGTCTATTGCTGGACTATGAAGAGCAAACACAGTCACAGGTCAGAGGAGACTACTGAATGTTTGTATTAACCATGTTTTTAGCTTCTGTAAACTTGATGTTTGCATCTGCCCTGTATGCATATGCCAGACACACCTGGTTTTCTGGACAACCCAATCATATGCCTGAGTCACCTTGCCTTAGCCAACTGCCACCCTCATCTTCCCCACACCTCTCCAGGGAGAGTCCTCTGGTCCACTGCAATTTTTAAATTACAAACCAACCAATTTAGAGTCTATATTAAGCATGTCAAACTCGCGGCCCACGGGCCTCATACAGCCCACAACAAGTATTTTTGCGGCCCAGTCAATATAAGAAATGTTTTAATATATTTCTTTAATACATTTAATATAAGGTATGTAAGAAATGTTTTAATAAAAATTTTGTAACTTAATTTTTACAATATCCTGTTATACATAATTATTAATAACAAACTACAACATTCGCTAATGATTGATTACTATAATTGTGTTGCGTTCATTTCCCTTATGTGCCTTATACGCAAGTGCAGCATTTCTCTCCACTAATACTAGCAGTGAATATTTTAGCAGCCGATTGCCGCTTCATTAGTCTTGGACTGACTTGTTTGGTGTGTGCAACAGGAAATTTGCTTTCAGAGAACAAGAAAAATGGGTTTATTTGTGTTACGCTTATTAATTTGTGAAATTATTCAGTGTTAGGTAAGTTAATGTTCTTGAGGTCAAAAGTCATTCCAGCCCTTTGAGGAACAGTTTTCAAACCAGAAAGTAACATTATCCATGTGAGCATTGGAAATATTTGGGGTCCATTTTATATTTTCAACGTCTAGAGCATCGGTTCTCAACCTGTGGGTTGCAACCCCTTTGGCAGTCGAACAACCCTTTCACAGGGGTCGCCTAAGACCATCCTGCATATCAGATATTTACATTACGATTCATAAAAGTAGCAACATTACAGTTATGAAGTAGCAACGAAAATAATTTTATGGTTGGGTCACAACATGAGGAACTGTATTTAAAGGGCCAGAAGGTTGAGAACCACTGGAAAGGAGAGATTTTAGGGCTGTTAAAAAATCGGCACTGTCCTTTAAAAAGCAATTTAAAAAGCAATGAAAAAGAATAAACTCATGGAATATCCAACAACATTGATTAAATTCATAGATATGATATTGAGGAAAGTAAGACCAGATGCAAAAGAGAAAATACTGTGTGATTCCATCCTATATAATAAAAGAGAAAACATGCAAATTAACCGTCCCTCTGCTATACCCAAGCCACGCCCACCAGCCAATCAGGAGCAAGTATGCAAATTAACCCAACTAAGATGGCGGCAGACACAGAACTGGAGTGAGCAGGAGGCTTGGGTTGCCCCCGGCAATGGAGGAATCCAAGCTTCCCGCCTGCCTGGCCGGCCCATAGCTCCACTCAAGGCTACAAAGTTTCAATTATAGAAGATAAATAAATCCCAGATACCCGCTTCCAGCCAGCCCTCAGCTCACCCAGGCTGGCCACACCCCAATGAGGTGAGGGTCCCCACTGGGGGGCTTGACCAGCCTGCAAACAGCCATCAGCCCCCCCTC
>NW_005370516.1:1191932-1199113 GCF_000412655.1 Myotis brandtii
GGCTGGCCAGGCACCCCAAGGGGGACCCCTACCCTGAAGGGGCTGTGGCCAGCCTGCAAACAGCCATCAGCCCCTCACTCAGGCTGGCGAGGCACCCCAGCAGGACCCCCCTCCCTGAAGGGGGTGTGGCCAGCCTGAAAATGGCCCTCAGCCCCTTACCCAGGCTGGCCAGGCACCCCAGCAGGACCCCCACCCTCATCCGGGACACCTTTCAGGGCAAACCAGCTGGTCCCCACCAATGCACCAGGCCTCTATCCTATAGAATAAAAGGGTAATATGCAAATTGACCCTAATAGCAGAACGACTAGGAATGACTGGTCACTATGACACACACTGACCACCAGGGGGCAGACGCTCAATGCAGGAGCTGCCCCCGGGTGGTCAGTGCACTCCCACAGGGGGAGCTCTGCTCAACCACAAGCCAGGCTGAAGGCTGTCAGCACAGCGGTGCTAAGGATGTCCGACCACAGCTTAGGCCTGCTCTCTGCTGGCAAGTGGACATCCCCCAAGGGCTTCCGGGCTGCCAGAGGGATGTCTGACTGCCAGCTTAGGCCTGATCCCCAGGGAGCAGGCCTAAGCCAGCAGGTGGACATCCTCGGAGGGGTCCCAGACTGGACTGTGAGACAGGCTGGGCTGAGGGACACCCCCCCCCCCAAGGGCCCAAATTTTTGTACCAGGCCTCTAGTTTATAATAATGTTCAATAAGGTGGACATAGATTGGGAAGGAGAGTGAGAGAACCTTATGGAGTGCTGGAAGTGTTGCTTTTCTTAATCTAGATGATTATTATGCAGGTGTCTATCTCATTCTATACAGTTAAGGTTAGGTATAATAATGCTCCACCTTAATGCACTTTATTCACTTTACTATATATGAGTGCCCAATCAAACAAGTAATTGCTGCCCAGTTTGGCTTAGTGCATAGAGCATCAGCCTGTGGACCAAAGGGTCCCAGGTTTGATTCTAGTCAAGGGCATGTACCTCAGTTGAAGGCTCCTCCCCGACCCAAGCCCTGGTCAGGAGGCAACCAATCGATGCAGGAGGCAACCAATTGATGTATTTCTCTCACATCGATATTTCTTTCTGTTCAGATGAGCCCCTCAGGCTGGTATTGGATATAGGAAGGATAATGGAGAGAATATGTTTATGAAATTTTATTGTCGCTCTCTGAAATCAATAAAAAATATATATTTTTTTAAAATTTATGTTCTTTATTAATGTTTTATAAAGCATATTTTCTTTGTGGGAGAATGAGTGTAATTGCTGAGTCCTACTTTAATGTTAGCACTAATTGAAACTGTCTTAGTCTGTTCAGATTGTTATAATAGCATACTATAAACTGGGTAGCTTATAAACAACATAAATTTATTTCTCACAGTTCAAGAGACTAGGAAGTCCAAGACCAAGGTGCCAGAGCATTCAGTGTCTGGTGAGAGCCACTTCCTGATTCAAAGATGGCTGTCTTCTTGTATCTTCACATGGTGGAAAGGGAAGGAAAGCTCTCTGGGGATCACTTTTATAAGGACACTCAAACTATTCACAAGGGTTCCACTCTCATGACTTAATCATCTCCCAAAGACCGCCACCTTCCAATGTCATCACATTGGGGGTAGATTTCAACATGAATTTCGGGGGTGTACACATTCAGTCTATAACAGAAACCCAGATTACATGTAGAGATGACCAATATCAAGTTAGCCTTCATTTAATCACTCGGGATCTATCATGTTGTTGATTTTTTTTGTTTGTTTTTTTCTGCTGAATTTATTGGGGGTAACATTGGTTAATCACATTATATACATTTCAGGTGTACATTATAATACACCTGTATACTCAACCGTGTGCTCACAATTCAGTATCTAGCTTCCTTCTGTTACCACATATTTGCCCTCCTTTACATTCTTTGTCTTCTCCCCACCCCCTTCCCCTCTGGTAACTACCATTCTGCTGTTTCTAACTATGAGTTTGTTGCTTTTTGTTTTATAACCCACACATGTTCTTTTTCTTTAAGAGTCCCTGGGGAAGAGCACCAGGAGGACACAAAGAAAAAGAGGTGAGTGGGAATGCTACAAATTGGAAAGGGCAGGCTCCAGGGGGGCTCTTGGCCTGGATGAAAATGGCTCATGTGGTCTAGGAAGCTCTCTTGCTTCACAGTTATATGGATGGAACAGGCATGAACCTGCCAAACAGGAAGTAAGAAGTAAAGTATTTCTTCCCAGGGTTCCTTATGTAATGTGGAGATTAAACCATAGCTTTCAAGCCAGACTGACTAAATTCTGGTTTTACTCTAGGTTTAGTATTTGCTAGTTTCTGTCATTTATCAGTCTTTTTCCTTTTCAACTTCCAGTTTGGACTCTGCTGGACTTGTTCAAGGGAAAAAGGAGATCATGTTCCAGGTTTGCACCAGAAAGATAATGGGGCAAGAGCCCCTCCCTGTGGCTTAGTGGCAGGAGAGCAAGAAGCATTAGCTTCTGGATCTACTCTATGGAAGAAAGAAATGAAAGGAAATAATCTTTAAGAGGTATAAGCTTTCCTTAAGTTTGGTAGCATTTTCCTTAGACCATTGTTTCTTTGGCACCACAGGTTATAGATCATAAGGTCCCAAGTGCAGAGAAAATATCAGTTCAGGATAGCCACTGAAGATTGGAAAGCCATTAAGTGTATACTTAGCATGAAATAAACACTATCATCACAAATCAGTTTTGGTTTTATTGCTAAAGCCATAAGGTGTTAGTGATTTTTTGTTGTTGTTTTTTTTGTTTAGTATGGCAGGAAAATGTTTAAGTGAATATATAAATCAAGTAATCTCTTCAGACATTGTTAATCTAGAAAAAAGTATTGTATATAGTCAATACTAAGAGCAAGGACAGTTAGTCTATGCTTTCATATAAGCCTTGATCATTTTATCTTTTTCTGGGAGAGTATCTCACCAAGTTGCTATAGATTATATGCTATTATTTTTTTAAAGTATGTTTTTATTGATTTCAAAGAGAGGAAGGGAAAAGGATAGTGAGATAGTAACATTGATGAGAGAAGTGTCAATCGACTACTTTCTGCACGCCCCCTACTGGGGATTGAGCTTGCAACCTCGGCATGTGCCCTGACTGGGAATCAAACCAGGACCTCCTCTTTCATGACTCGACACTCAGCCACTGAGCCACACTGGCTAGGCAATTATATGCTATTTAATAAAAAATAGCAACAATGAAGTTCTTCTCTTCAGCATTTGCATTAAGAGAAAAATCCTGGAGATTCCAAAATGGCAGCAGAGTAAGTGGAAGCTACACTGACTTGCTTCCAGGACCAAACTGGACTTATAACTAAAATACAGAAAAACCATCCTGAATAATCAACTGAAGACTAGCCGGAGAGAACCCTGATAACCAAGGATGGAAAGTGGAGACTGCATAGAGACTGGTAGGAAGTACAGAGGTGTGAAAGGGCTGACCCACTGCCACAAACAGCAGCTGAAGTTCTAGAGGGATAGCTCAGCTGTGGGAAGTTCTCACTGAGAACTCTGGGGTCTAAACCCAAGCTGGGCTCCCCAGCCCAGGGCACCAGAACTAAGAAAGGTGACCACAGAATATCTGGCTGTGAATAGCATCAGGGTTGCTGTCTGCTAGGGAGAGATGGCTAGAAATACAGGCAACCTCTTAAACAGCCATTGCACAAAATTATGTGTGCAGCTCTCACCTTGGGTTCCAGCAGAGTGAAGGCAGAGTGGATTGGACTGTGTGAACAGAAGCCAGGGTTGGGGGTTCTGGGATTATAACTCAGAAGCCAGACTCCCATTTCCTGTGCTGAGTCATTCCCTCATATTGCAGAGGACATCTTTCTCCAGCAGACCTTTACCATCCAGACAGCTTTTGCCTGGAGCAGGGAGGGGGAAGCAATTGCCTCACCCTATTGGAAAACTGTTGACTTACCCTGTGGGGCTTATGAGGCCCATTAAGAGAGTGAGAATAACAATCAGCCTGCAGGCAGAAGCAATTGCCCTACCCTGTTGGAAAACCTCTCACCCCATCCTGTGGTTGATGGCCTGAGGTTAATCAGACTGAATAATAATCAGACTGCAGGAAGAGGCAGGTCTCTGGAGCCTATAAGTCTTTGCCTGATCTAATTCAGGGCTTGGAACTAGAAAAAGCAGACCTTAGTGCACATCTTGGTCCTTTCCAAAGGCAGCCAGCCCCAACAGAGGAAGCCACAAGCTGTGGATTGCTGATAGCTCCAAACAGGGGACTCAGGGCCAGTCAAAAACAGCATCTGAAATGGTGCTGCACTAGAGACTGGGAGTCATAGCAGATCTACCTAATACATACACTGAGTGGCCAGATTATTATGACCGGCCAGATTATTATGACCACCCCATCAGTACAATGAAGGGAATTAGTTATGCAAATAATAATAATAACTTGAGAGTTTTTGCTTAGGAAGTAGGAAGTCTTCAATATTCAGTATTTTTGGAAGTGTCAGTGGTGGTCATAATAATCTGGCCAGTCATAATAATCTGGCCACTCAGTGTAGACACAAACCCAAACAGGAAGCCAAAATGGGAAGACAAATAAGCCCCAAATGAAAAACAAGAGAATTCTTTAGAAAAAGAGCTAAATGAAATGAAGATAAGAAATTTATTTAAGAGTTCAGAATAATGATGGCAAGGATGCTCAACAGCATGAGAAAAAGATATAACTATGAAAAAAGACCAGTCGGAAGGAATGTCATAGCACTAATAAAGAGCACATTGGAAGGAATACACAGCAGATTAGAGGAAGCTGAGTATCAGATCAGTGGATTCTACGACAGAGTAGGAAAAAAAAATCACTCAAAGAACCAAAAAGAAAAAAACAATTAAAAAACACAAGGACAGCTTAAGGGAGTTGTGGGACAACATGAAACGTAACAATATTCACTTTATAGGAATGCCAGAGGGGAAGAAAGTGAGAAAGAGATAGAAAATGTGTTAGAAAATGTGAAAAGAGATAGAAAAAAAATAATGGCAGTAAACTTTCCTAATCTGGTGAAAAAAAGACAACCAACATCCTACTCAATGGGCCAAAACAAAACCATTTCCCTTAAGAACAGGAACAAGTCAGGGATGTCTGCTTTCACCACTCTTATTCAACACAGTACTGGAAGTTCTAGCCACAGTGATTAGACATGAAGCAATAACAGGTATCCAAATTGGAAAGAAGGAAGTAAAACTCTCATTATTTGTAGATGACATAAAAATGTACATAAAAAAACCCTAGAGAATCCACCAAAAAACTACTAGATTTAATAGATGAATTTGGCAATATAGCAGGATACAAAATTAACACCCAGAAATCAATGGCAATGAACTATCAGAAAGAGAAGCTAAACAAGCAATCCCATTTACCATTGAAACAAAAAAATTAAGATACTTAGGAATAAACTAAACTAAGGAGGTAAAAGACTTATATTCAGAAAACTATAGGATGTTGAAAAAAGAGATAGAGCAAGATCTAAGCAGTGTAAGAATATACCATGTTCATGGATTGGTAGAATCAATATCATTAAAATGTCCATACCACCCGATGCAATCTACAGATCCAATGCAATGCCTATTAAAATACCAATAGCACATTTCACAGTTCTAGAACAAATACTCCAAAAATTTATATGGAACAACAACAAAAATCCTGAATAGCCACAGCAGTACTGAGAAAGAATAAAGTTGGAGGGATCACAATACCAGATATCAAGTTATACTACAAAGCCACTGTAATCAAAACAGCCTAGTACTGCCGCAAGAACAGACATATAGATCAATGGAACAGAACAGAGACCCCAGAAATTGACCCAAGCCATTGTGTTCAATTAAATATTTTACATCAGAAGCAAGAGCATAGAGTAAAGATAGTTTTTTAAATAAATGGTGTTGGGTTCATTGGAAAGTACATGTAAAAAAAAAAAGAAAGAAAGAAAGAAACTAGACCACTAACATCATACACGAGAATAAACTCAAAATGGATAAAAGACTTAAATGTAAATCATGAAACTATAAAAATCCTTGAAGAAAATGTAGCCAGCAAAATATCAGACATCTCATGTAGCAAAATTGTCACTGATAAGATGCCTTTGCAAGACTAACAAATGAAAAAAATAAACAAATGGGACTACATTAAAATAAAAAGCTTCTGTACAGCAAAAGAAATCAGCAAAATGAAAAGGGAACCCGCTGTATGGGAGAACATATTTGCCAATGATACATCTGATAAACAGTTAATTTCCAAAAGATATAAAGTACTCAGACAACTTAACAAAAGGAAGATAAGCAACCCAATAAAAAAATGGGCAGAGTACCTAAATAGACACTTCTCCAAAGTGCACATAGAAATGGCCAAGAGACATCTGAAAAAATGCTCAATGTCACTAATCATCAGAGAGATGCAAATTAAAACAGCAGTGAGGTATCACCTCACACCTGCCAGATTGGCTACTATCAATTAAGTCAACAAATGATAAGTTCTGGCAAGGATGTGGAAAAAAAGGAACCCTAGTACTCTGCTGGTGGAAATGCATGGCCCATGCGCAGAAGTCGGTTTTTGGCCTGGGCGAGTCTATTTTGAAGAAGTACTGTTGATATTTGGCCCTGTTGACTAATGACTTTGCCGACCACTGTAGGGCAAAGGAAACTAAGGAGAGAATAAACCAATGGGACTACATCAAAATAAGAAGCTTCTGCACAGCATAAGAAATCGTCAACAAAATGAAAAGGCAACCCACTGAATGGGAGAACATATTTGGCAATAATACAACTGATAAAGGGTTATTATCCAAAATTATAAGGAACTTGTACAACTTAACAGGAAGACAAACGATCTAAGTCCAAATTAAAAATGGGCAAAGGACTTAAATAGACACTTCTCCAAAGTGGACATACAGATGGCCAAAAGACATATGAAAAAATGCTCAAAATCACTGATCATCAGAGAGATGAAAATTAAAATGACAATGAGGTATCACTTCACACCTGTCAGAATAGCTACCATCAACATATCAACAAATGACAAGTGATGGCAAAGATGTGGAGAAAAGGGAACCCTAGCTCACTGCTGGTGGGAATGCAGACTGGTGCAGCCATTATGGAAAACAGTATGGAGTTTCCTCCAAAAATTAAATATGGAACTGCCATTTGACCCAGTGATCCCACTTCTAGGAAT
>NW_005370516.1:1200842-1203018 GCF_000412655.1 Myotis brandtii
GGAACCGGGTGGAGGGGAGCTATGGGGGGAAAAAAGAGGAACAACTGTAATAATCTGAACAATAAATATTTAATTTAAAAAATAAAATAAAATAAAATCCCACCAGTGCACATCCTCACCAAAAAAACAAAAAACAAAACACCAATCAGAAAAAATGTATGCACCACTGTTCATAGGAGTGTAATTTACAATAGCTAAGATCTGGAAACAGCCCAAGTGCCCATCAGTAAATGAGTGGATAAAAAATCTGTGGTGCATTTATACCATGGAGTACTATGCAGCAGTAAAAAAGAAGGATCTCTTACCCTTTGAGACATCATGGAGGGACCTGGAGAGTATTATGCTAAGTGAAATAAGCCAGTCAGAGAAAGACAAGTATCACATGAAATCACTCATATGTGGAATCTAATGAACAAAATAGATCCAGGGGCATAGAAGCATGGAACAGACTATCGAATCTCAGAGGGGAGGCGCGGGAGAGTGGGTTGGAATAGATCAACAAAAGAACTTGTATGCATATATGCATAATGCATGGACACACACAATAGGGTGTTGAAGGGGTGGGGTGGGCTAGAAGGGGCCAATGGGGGGAAAGAGGGCATATATGTAATACTGAACAATAAAGATTTAAATATAAAAGAGAAAAATCCTGAATTTATAGATATTTCTCTTTTTAAATTTTTATTGAATTTTATTAGTGTGACAGGTTAATAAAATTATATAGTATACAATTCTATAATTTATTAGTTATACATTGTATTGTGGGTTCGGGGATTTCTGATGTTAGGAAATCATAATATGTAAGATTATATCTAGCAAGTATGGTAACTCCGCTCACAGCAATTGGCATATGTATAGTTACAATTTGCATTCCAGCTATTTAAACTTAGATATCCTTGACCAGGTTGAACATACTGTGAGTAGAAATAAGATGGAGAGAGTCTCTGGAGAATGGCCTCATTGAATTGGTAAGTTAGTTTTCTCCGGATTTTGGTGATTTCCCCAGTTCTTCCATAATTCCTCAGTGCTCTGGCCATTTTCTGGTAAGTCATGGTCTTCCGATTGCCTTTTCTTTTGCCCCAAAGTTGGGCAAGTTTTTCTTTGTTTTTTGATACAAACTGAAAGATGCCTTTGGTTTTATCTATCCACTGAATACAAGATGCCATCTCAGGATTACACAGAGATTCATGAAGGTATTCGAACAGTCGGAGCTTCTTCCTGCCTGAAAAGGAGGAAAACAACATCATACTCCACTCATTGCTGTAACAGGAACATCCTCAGAAAGGGTTTATTGACTACAACGTGAAAAGCTGTTCTGGGACTGGTTTTCCTCCTTCTCATTCACGTAGGCATGCATTTATGGCATCATTTTATGGGACTTGAAAGTCAAGGGTCTTTTGACCTTGAACTTCCAACTGGACCTTTATTTGTTGGAAAAGGTGTCAAAAAATCTTGTATCATCCTTCAATGATAACGAGAAGCCTGGAACCTCTTTACCTGAATCTCCCATTTCTCATGTGGTCTTTTTCTATAGTTAAATCTTAACTAGTATTTTTATATCAAGTGTTAAACTTTCTACAGACCAACGAAACTGAGCAAAAATTCAGGAAACTTCAGGAATGGATGACCAAGTTTAGTGGTTTTAAAGAGAAGCCCCAAAAGCCATTTTCAGAAAGCAAGTCATTTGAAGGTCTTTATTCAAATGAGTTGTCAAAATGAGGTAAGGAGTATGAATCCATTTTGTAAAAGGCAAAACACTATGCAAATCTAAGTGAAATTAATAACAGAGACTTAGGTAAAAATGCGAACTCTGGGTCTGCATAATTTCTTGAAAAAGCAAGTATAGAGAACACTGGAGTGGAAAATGCCAAAATATCTTCATGACATTTTGATATTGTTTATGAGCAATGACAAAGGGCACTGTGATATTTTTTCATTGCTGTTACATAAAATGGTACTGCCAGAGTTTTTCTCGTTAGGAGCATAGCCCTTTACATTTTAGAACTACTAGACAGGAAACTTCAGGAAGATTTGTTGTGGTTTTTTGTTTGGTTGGTTGATTGGATATTTTTAGCGGAACAAAGAACAAAGGTGACCACCCATTTTGTAACTTGGGGATTGGCCTGTAAATGCCATGCCTCATCAGATCTGTCAGGGGCTAAAAAAAAAAAAAAAA
>NW_005370516.1:1203458-1212449 GCF_000412655.1 Myotis brandtii
AAAAATAAAAAATAAAAGTCACAACCTTAAACAAACTCACTGCCTCTCATCCAGTGGTTAAATCAATTATAATGAATCCACAACTTTTTTTAAAAAATGTTTAAATTTTTATTTTTTTAAAATAAAAAAGTATTATACTCATGGTAAATGATTAAAACAGAAGCATAAAGTGAAAGTAAAAGTTCTAGTCTATCTTACATATTTCTAGAAAGTGTTTTTCTTATTTTTTTTCATATACAAACATGCATATTCTTTAAAAATTACAAATGGTGCCCTGGCCAGGTAACTAGGTTGGAGTGTTGTCCCCTACACCTAAAGGTTGAGGGTTCGATTCCCTGTCAGGCACATAACCTAGGTTTTGTGTTCAATCCCTGGGGGCATACGAGAGGCAACTGATCCATGTTTCTCTCATATCAGGAGTTCAAACTGATAAAATATCAAATTATTATGGAACTTTTTTTGCAGAAAACTTAATAAAGAAGATGATTTCTATCCCAAGGACTTCACAACTGGAATAAGAATGCTAAAATAACTTGTAAAAAATTCCCTTTTGATACCTAAAATATAATATATACACATTATGTATTTATTTGAGCTAAGTGGATACTTTGCAGCTTTGTAATATCTCTATGAAGCAATAGGAAAGCTCATCCAAGATGAACAGCTTGGAGTAGTTCAGTCTGTCTGAGTTAAATTATGCTCAATCGTGATTAGAGGATATCTTGCAAATACAATTCCAAACAGATATGAAATCCCCTTAAAACTGCTTTGAGGGAGACCTGGTTCTTTTACACGATGGATCCATGTACCTTTTCCTCCCTTTTGCTGGAGAACAGGAAATTGTACCATCTGGTTTTCAGGGATGTTCTGCAGAGACTGATGAATATTCCCTTCAAGACAGAGGTCCACAGGACGGTTCTATACAAACAATGCAGCAGGATGTTAAGTGGGACTTTCCATGTGGCCCTCAGTTGGTGGCTAAAGTCAAAAGCTGGGGGCAAAAGAGTGTTAAACATCCAGATTCTCCAACGCACTACCCTCAACTGCAGCCAGATATCTCCCAGGGCAGAACTAGCGTATATGCAGAGGACCTAGGGATGGAGGGTCATCCTTGGGTTTGTGAGGAGTTCCATATTGTCCTCTGCCTATGAGAAAGGACAGGGGATGGCTTCCCTCCCCTGAAAATACCAATGAGAACGCAAGTCCAAAAAGAATCAGTAGCAGGAATTTAGGTGTCAGCAAAAAGGGGAGATGGGCTTCCATTCTTGCTTTGGATGCCCATCCAGGCAAGAGGAGATAAGAGGAGAAAGATGGCAACCAAAGGAGGGCAGAGCCAAGAAAGGGGGCAGGAGCTCCTACCATTACATATGTCAAGGATATGTGGATCTCCATGGGTGGAAGGGGCTGAATTTGAGCGATCTTACCACACCCCATGCCAGAGGGCTGCCCAACAGCCAAGGACTTCCCAACCACAAGAGGCAGTGCAGTGTGTGTATGCCAGGCTGTGGGAATTGAAGTGGAAGGAGGGTTGCCAGATTTAGCAAATGGAAATATTGGGCATCCTGCATTTTACCTGGCAACCCTAAATGGAGACAGAAGAGCTTAAGCTGGAACCAAAAACTCCCTCTTCAAAGAAATGTCCCGTGGAAAGGCTGTGACAGAACAATTTACAGGGTCACAAAAAAAGATTTTTGCATAGCACGGTTGCAAGTAATGACAGAAGAAAAAGGAAAATCATTTCCTATTTACTCCCCACTACATTAAGACTGCTTTAATAAAATGGACACATCAGAACAATGTAAAAGAACACACGGATGGAGAGAGATGGTGGGGATATTTACTTTTGCAGGAAGCTACTAAAATATAAATTAATTGGTCCAATACATGTATTTAGTGCTTGGGGTGTGGGGGAATAGGACAGATGAATATAAAATTGTAGGTAAAACCAGTGCAGGGGATGTTTGGGCGTTTGCCCTCTGGTTTTTAGGGACCCATCATAACTGTTCTGCAATTTTCCAGATGGACTTAAGAGAAGCAGTGATCTTAGAACCTTGAAAGCGCCTCCTCTTTCTAGAAGTCATTCAAACCAGTCTGCCACCGGGTGAGGAGCAATAACAAAGGACAGTTTCCTTCTTCCCAGCACTGCTCATCATCACCCACATTGCCTGTCAAATTCATACCCTGGCCCCGGTTTGGCTCAGTGGATAGAGCGGCGGCCTGAGGACGGAAGGGTCCCGGGTTTGATTCTGGTCAAGGGCATGTACCTTGGTTGCGGGCTCATCCCCAGTAGGGGGTGTGCAGGAGGCAGCTGATCGATGTTTCTCTCTCATCGATGTTTCGAACTCTCTATCTCTCTCCCTTCCTCTCTGTAAAAAATCAATAAAATATATTTTTTAAAAATTCATACCCTGATTGATGGTAGCCATGAGTAAGCAGCCATGGGTAAGCATTTGCAATCTGTGCTTTCAGCTGGGTTTCAGCTATCATTCATCAAGTGCCAAGGGGAAAGCTAGTGTGAAAGGGAAATATACCTGTTACTGAGGGGGTTTGGGGAGAGGTCTCCCGGTGTGTATACTCACTATTGCTGTTTTCCAGTTATAGACAGGTTGCTCTGGAGGCAGCATACCATAGCAGCTGGGACTTCCTGTGACATGATAACAGTGGTTGAGGACATTCACATAGTCTTTGCAATCTAAGGTAAAAACAGAAATTTAAAAAGATAAAGTTTATGTTTGTGTGTTTATGTGCTTATACGTATAAGCTTATGTATGCAATTGCTTCCATCCATGTTCTTTTCATCACTTAGCATTTCCTTAGGGTGTTTATTGCATTATGCTGATATTATAGATACATTTTTACATATGCCATTTCTCCTACTAGAGTACATGCTCCTTGCAGGACGAGATCACATGAGTTCTTGTATATTGGAACTTCCCACAATACCCTGTGTAAACTCAATTGTTAAAATATCTGTATCTCATCTAGGCTATACTTTTATAGTCTATGGGATAATGGGTAAGAAAGAATAGCATACTTATTTTTTCCAATAGAATATATTTTGCTTGGGTGGAAGGTCTTTAAAATAAACTAGAATAATTGAAGAGCCTTTCTGAAAATGTCAGTAAGATATATATAATAATAAAAGCGGCCCTGACCAGTTTGGCTCAGTGGATAGAGCGTCGGCCTGCGGACTAAAGGGTCCTGGGTTCGATTCCGGTCAAGGGCATGTACCTTGGTTGCAGGCACATCCCTAGTGGGAGGTGTGCAGGAGGCAGCTGATCAATGTTTTTTCTCATTGATGTTTCTAGCTCTCTATCCCTCACCCTTCCTCTCTGTAAAAAATCAGTAAAATATATTTTAAAAAAGTAAAAAATAAATAAAAGCGTAATATGCTAATTAGACCGGACAGCCAAATGTCATTCCAGACATCCATCCGGATGAAGCCATGGTGGCGGGGGCCGAAGCAGAGGTGGTTAGAGATGATCAGGCAGGCAGGTGAGCAGTTAGGGGTGATCAGGCAGGCAGGCAAGCAGTTAGGGGCAATCAGGCAGGCAGGCAGAGTTGTTAGGGGTGATTAGGGAGGCAGGCAGGCAGGCGAGCAGTTAAGGGCATCAGGCAGGCAGGCGAGTGGTTAGGGGCAATCAGGCAGGCAGGCAGAGGCTGTTGGTGGCAATCAGGCAGGCAGGCAGGTGAGAGGTTAGCAGCCAGTGGTCCCGGATTGTGAGAGGAACATCCAACTGCAGGTTTAGGCCCGATCCCACAGGGATCCCTGTGGGATCAGGCCTAAACAGGCAGTCAGACATCCCCTGAGGGGTCCTGGATTGCGAGAGGGTACAGGCCAGGCTGAGGGACCCCTCCGTGCATGAATTTTGTGCACTGGCCTCTAGTGCTTAATAAAAAATGGTATGTCTTAGTATTCCTGTGTGGAATGTCGTTCTCTACGTATTCTGCATTTTATATGTGAGACTTTAGATTGATTTAGGTTAGCTAACCCTGGATGCATTTTGCCTTTTTTAGAATTAATTCTAGCTGCATTGGGTAAAAACAGTCTTCTCTGTTCTGATCATTATTCTTGCATATGTATGTTACCAACCAGCCATTTGATGTAGCAGCAGAAGAAGGAGCTAACATCTTACCTGGCAGGTACTGAAGATCTCCAGTTGAATGTTGCCTCAGTACGTCAAAAGCATCTTCAAATGCTTGGCCCAGCCTATCTTGTTCGACACAAACCTGCTAGAACAATAGCAATACTCTGGAGTTGCGAAATTACCAATTGGAGGGTTTCACAATCATGGCACTATGACATTTTAGGTTGGCCAAGTCTTTGTTGGGGGGGGGAATCGGGGGTCTGTTCTGGGCATTTTAAGGTGTTTAGCAGCATCCCAGGCCTCCATCCACTTACTAGATGCCAGGAGCACTCCAACAGCTGTGACAATCAAAATGTCTCAAATATATTCAAATATATCCCTGGGGACAAATTCAACCCTAATTGAGAGCCATTGCTCTATAATACATATTTAGAGACCAGTATTCATACTATATTGTATAGTATTTTTTAAATGGTGTTTTTTATTGATTTTTTGGATAAGAGGAAAGGAAAGGGAGAGAGAGATAGAAAAATTGATACGAGAGAACATTATTGTCGTAGCTGGTTTGGCCCAGTGGGTAGAGCATTGGCCTGCAGACTGAAAGATCCTGAGTTTGATTCTGTTCAAGGGCATGTACCTGTGTTGCAGGCCCCTCCCAGGCCCAGGCCCTGATGTAGGAGGCAACCAATCATGTGTTTCTCTCACATTGATATTTCTGTCTGTTCCTCTCCCTAAAAATCAATGGAGCCCTAACCGGTTTGGCTCAGTGGATAGAGCGTTGGCCTGCAGACTAAAGGGTCCCAGGTTCGATTCTGGTCAAGGGCATGAACCTTCATTGCAGGCACATCCCCAGTAGGAGATGTGCAGGAGGCAGCTGATCGATGTTTCTCTCTCATCGATGTTTCTAACTCTCTATCCCTCTCCTTTCCTCTCTGTAAAAAAAATCAATAAAATATATATTTTTAAAAATCAATGGAAAAATATCTTCGGGTGAAGGTGAGGATTAAAATTTAAAAAAAGAAACATCATCAATCAGCTGCCTCCTGCACGCGCCACACTGGGGATTGAGCCTCCAACCTGAGCATGTGCCCTGACCAGGACAGGAATGGAACTGGCTACCTCCTGGTGTGTAGGTCGATGCTCAACCACTCAGCCACACCAGCTGGGCTATAGTAAAGTATTTTAACATTCTTGTAAAAAATTTTAAGGAATTGTAGAGCTGAAGACTGATTTGGAAAAAGGGATCAATAAATTATCTTTGTGAATAGAGCGTCGGCCTGCGGACTGAAAGGTTCCAGGTTTGATTCCAGTCAAGGGCATGTACCTTGGTTGAGGTCACATCCCCAGTAGGAGGTGTGCAGGAGGCAGCTGATCGATGTTTCTCTCCCATCGATGTTTCTAACCCTCTCTCTTCCTTCCTCTCTGTAAAAAGTCAATAAAATATTTTTTAAAAATTACCTTTAATCAAGAATCTGAAATGTTATTTAAGAACAAAATGCCCTTAATTTCTTTTTCTTTTGTTAATCCTCAACCAAAAGAGATGGGGAGAGACAAAGAAAGAAACATTGATGCAATTGGTTGCCTCCCACAAACACCTCAGCCTGGCCTGTACCTGCTCCAAACTGGCAGTCGGACATCCCTCTCGCGATCTGGGACCACTGGCTCCTAACCACATACCACCTGCCTGCCTGATCACCCCTAACCACGAATTTCATGCACTGAGCCTCTAGTAAATAAATAAATAAGCTTTTTTAAAAAAAGATTTAAAGTAGAAGGGTTGTGCAAACCATTGCTTACTCTTATTAATCTGATCCATGTATTTTATTTTCAAAATGGAAAATGAATAAAGATTTTTACATGACCACTTACCATACTTCTTATTAACTTGGCAATTCTGAAAAAGATTAATATTTAAAAAAACAAAATTAGGTAGTGTCTCTATTTAATTTTCCTCTCAATTAAAAGATCTTACTCAAAATTTTTTCTAAAAAATGTCTTACATAAACAAAGAGTACCATCTGATTCGTATATGATGAGTACAAATTTTCTTCCTATAAACATTTTTTTTGTTCTTCTATCATTACAAAACTTCTTAAATTTAAAAAAGCTAAATAGAATTAATTACCTACATGGTTTAACTTATAAGAGAATACAGAAATAACTCACATATATATTTAAATATTTAAAAGTATTTCTAAGTTCTGATAATCAAAATTATTTTCTACGTTAAGCATAGTTATTTGGTTTTAGCAATGATTTTTTTAAAATTTCTGATGTTCTATAGCCTTCAGAGAATCTGGTGAAAGACACTTTTTCTCTTATGAAATGTAGAATTATATCAAAAATAAAATATAGGCTTTGAAACCCATCCATGGACTTCCTAAAATCCTGAGTTAAGAACCCTGATCCATAATTTTATATTATCTACTTTCTTATCCCTGTAAGTAATTTAGATTTTGTTTTAAATAAACAATTATCACACTGTCCCACATTAAATGTTTTTTAATTCTACGTTCTATAAAACTTCACACACACAAATAAATCCACATAACAATAAAGTGTATGGGGTAACCAACATTGCTTATCATTTCATTTAGGACACCTAACAACTGTTTATACAAGTTGTTAACATTTATCCTGCAAACACAATGAGCTTACTCTAATATTTAATACGGCATTACACAATGAGATGATAGGATCTAATGCTATTATTATACATATCCATAGCACATCAATAAGTCAAATATAAAAATTCTGTTCAGCTCTTTGAAATCACTATATCATGTCAGTTAAAAGAGAATACGAAAAGAAAAGCCATAAAATAGGAAACTATTGAGATGATGGGTGTTAGCTAATATTGTTGTGGTCATCATTTCCTAATATTTGCTTATATCAAATCATCATGTTGTACACCTTAAATTTATACAATGTTATACCTTAATTATACCTCATAAAAGCTGGGAAAAATGTATTTTTCAAAAGCCACGTCAATGACTTTCAATTAAATATGCCTCTACTCACAAGCGTCAAAGCAAATACATGAGTGTTGTACTTTGAATTAAATACTTAAATGAAGCTACTCCTTTTTTACTGCAATACCCCACGAAACTGCCACAACTCTCAAAAGCAGCAAACTCAAAGGGAAGAAAAAAGTTTGAACACGTATTGATCACTCTGCTGCTTAATATATCTTGTATCGGGACAGGCAATAAATAAAAAGCACTCATTAGACCAAAGGAGAAAATGAATAACCATTTTTACAAGACGCTTTGAAAAGAACAAGTTTAACACTTACCAGGAAGGCACTTCAACCCCTTACAATGATGCTTCATGAATATCAGAATCGTTAAGACAGAACTGTCAAGAACTCACTGCAGAGTTGCATTAAATAGCTGTTTTTAAGGAAGTGCTACAAAAGGGGATTTTTTTTAAAAGATACAGTGCCTTCATAATTTCTCTTTCATGATATGGCCAGTGGACACCAGGGGCTAATATTTTGAAGAGGCGCAGAATAGTTTGTATCCTATGGGCCAAAGCATTAGAACAAACCCCGTGAAACCCCCACCCAGTGTAAGTTGCAGCCCTTAGGCCTGCACAGCCCTATTGGAGACTCTGGCCTGTGCAATGCTTGCCCCTCCTCTTTTTTTTATTCCTGTTACTTCTCCCCTGATTCTGAACCTTAATCACCTTTCTTCCCTTTTTTATATGGATTTTTTATTTTTCTTAAATATACTTTCATTGATTTCAGAAAGGGAGAGAGAGAAATCAATGAGAGAGAATCATCGATTGGCTGCCTCCTGCACACCCCGCTGCAACCCAGGCATGTGCCCTGATCAGGAATCGAATTGTGACCTCCTGGTTCATAGGTCCACACTCTATCACTGAGCCATGCCAGCAGGGCAATACAGGGCCTTTCTTGTTTGGACTATTTAGCAGCTGTCTCATTCTGATCTCCCCAAATGGGTCTCTTTACTCTCAAACTTCTTTACTCATACTGTGATTTACTGATCGACAACCCAGGCGTGTGCCCTGATCAGCAATCGAATTGTGACCTCCTGGTTCATAGGTCCACACTCTATCACTGAGCCATGCCAGCAGGGCAATACAGGGCCTTTCTTGTTTGGACTATTTAGCAGCTGTCTCATTCTGATCTCCCCAAATGGGTCTCTTTACTCTCAAACTTCTTTACTCATACTGTGATTTACTGATCGCCTTACTTACGAGTTTTTAAAGGCATAGGCCCTGCCTTGGCATTGGAGGCTATTCATTCCAGCCTTAGTTCTATTGACCATAGTTCATTTTATTTATTTATTTACTTACTTACTTAGTTACTTACTTACTTACTTGCTTGTTTACTTATTTATTTATAATACTCACCTGAGGATGTTTTTTCCATTGATCCTCGGAGAATGGAAAGGAGGGAGAGAGAGAAACATTGACAACAGAGAGATACAGATTGGTTGCCTCCCACATGAGCCCCGATCCTGGGGCCAGGGATCAAACCTGCAATTCAGTCCAGCCAGTGTTGCTCAGTGGTTGAGTGTGGACTTAGGAACCAGGAGACCCCAGTTTGATTCCCAGTCATCAATTCCCAGTCAGAGTGCATACCCATCATTGATATTTTTATCTCTCTCCCTCTCCCTTCTTCTCTGAGATCCATAAAAAAATGTATTAAAAAAAAGAAAAAAGAATACACGCACCCTATGTTCCTAGCAGCACAATTTACAAAAGCTCAGATTTGAAAATAGCCTAAATGCCCAATAACAGATGAGTGGATAAAAAAACGATGGTAGCTGTAGCCAATTTGGCTCAGTGGATAGAGCGTCGGCCTGCGGACTGAGAGGTCCTGGGTTCCATTCCGATCAAGAGCATGTACCTTGGTTGCGGGCACATCCCCAGTAGG
>NW_005370516.1:1212733-1230082 GCF_000412655.1 Myotis brandtii
TAGGCCAGTGATGGTGAACCTTTTGAGCTCGGCGTGTCAGCATTTTGAAAAACCCTAACTTAACTCTGGTGCCGTGTCACATATAGAAATTTTTTGATATTTGCAACCATAGTAAAAGAAAGACTTATATTTTTGATACTTATTTTATATATTTAAATGCCATTTAACAAAGAAAAATCAACCGAAAAAATGAGTTCGTGTGTCACCTCTGACACACATGTCATAGGTTCGCCATCACTGGCCTATGTAATACTTTCAACAACAAAGATTAAAAAACAAAGCAAACAAACGAAAAAAAACAACAACAACCTGAAACTGAGGTAAGTGCCTTTCGCAGGGAATTCAGAAATCAAACCTTTGGTCTACTGGCCGATGCTCGAACCCACTGAGCCAAACCAACCAAAACTTCCAGCGCTCATTTCAGAGGAGATTCTATTGCTTTCCCTGCACACTTGGATCCTGTAGATGTGTAGTAGAGGTTTAGCAAATAGTTAGTAGAGGTTTATGGGTGCTGATCTACCAGTAAACTGCTTGAAGCTGCTGCATTTGCCAAGGGCGTCAAGTCTTCTTCTTTAGCTTGAAGGTTTCTTTGTGTTGGTTTCCAGTGGCTCTGATGGAAACTATGGGTGCTCCGTCCACCTAAAAATGCTTCATTCTCAGCCCACCCATCTTACCTGTTCTGAATCCAATAAGCATCCACAGGTACCAGGTAGAAATCACTCACTCCTCTGAAACGCAAGCCTGCATCACCCTAACTCACCGCAACTTTCTGCCGCTTTAATAGCTGTCACCTGTAGCCAGGGGGAAAAACTACCCAAGGATTTCTAGTAAATCTTCTACAGGGTGGGGGAGAGATTTTTCTAATCAGCATTTTGGAATCCTAAATCACCGTTGATATGGGACTATTGTTCTAAACTACTTTGTTGACCTGTTTTGTTATGCAAATATACACACCATCCCTCTTCTGAAATGTAGATGTTTTATATAATCCTGAATGGTTTAGTGATTGAGCCTTGACCTATCAACCAGGAGGTCACAGTGGGATTCCCAGTCCTGGCATGTATCCGGGTTGCCAACTAGATCTCCAGTGTGAGGTGTGCAGGAGGTGGCCTATCAATGATTCTCTCTCATCATTGATGTTTCTATTTCTTTCTCCCTCTCCCTTCCTCTCTTAAATTAATAAAAATATATATATTTAAAATATAAATAATAATAATTCCTCTTCAAGCCACTTTTTTATTATGTTCATTTATCCAATATATATTACTGAGCACTGTCTTATGTTCAGCCTGACAGCCCTGTACAAGTTCTAATGAGGAGAAATGACTTAAAAAAAAACAAAAAACAAAACTAGAGAAATATGACATAATGGTAAGCGCTGAGAAAACGATTAGAGAAAGGTGATGGAGAGAGAGTATGTGATCCTGGCAAATGGTCAAGAAAATCCTCTGGCAGAAACACGTGTGAGCTGAAATCCAAGGGTAAGAAAGAGGGAGCAAAAGAAAAGCAGAGATGCAAAGATCAGAAGTTTCTCCTGACAGAGAGAGCAACAAGTACAAAAAAACTTAAGATAGAAATGGGTTTGGCTTCTTCAAGGCTCAGGAAGAAGGGGTGCTAAAACAAAAGGAACCTGTGGGCCAAGAGCAAAGTTAGAGAAGAAAAAGGGGGAGAGGGTCCAGCTCAAATCACACATTAAGCCAAAAGACTAAGAAAAGCCCTAGCTGGATTGGCTCAGTGGATAGAGCGTCAGCCTGTGGACTGAAGGGCCCGGGGTTTGATTCCTGGCAAAGGCACATGCACGTGCCCGGGTTGTGGGCTCCACCCCCAGTATGGGGCCTACAGGAGGCAGCCAATCAATGATTCTCTCTCATCATTGATGTTTCTATCTCTCTCTCTCCCTCTCCCTTCCACTCTGAAATCAATAAAAATATATTTTTAAAGAATAATAATTACTTGCTCTCAATTATTCTTTAAATTTTACTGAGACTTGTTCTGAGACTCAACATAGGACCTCTCTCTCTCTCTCTTTATTTTTGGATTTTTAATAACTGAAACAAAAAATGATCTAAAACCGCAGCTTCTGGAAGAACCATGTGTTGTTCTTGCCAGACATGTACCTCTCTTCAAACTTTACCTTGGCCTCCTGTTGAGCCTTGCATTTTAGAGCCAGGTCTCTGAAGAGGTCCTTGCTGACAACAATTTTGTCCAAGGGAAGATCCACAGAATACCTATGGGCATGAGGTGACTGGAATTCACAGAAGACTTGATCTTTGACCTCTTGGCAATTTTCTTCTTGCCCACGGCAGCTGTCACTTTTTGGTGATAGAGGGCAGTGCCATCCACCAGAGCATGGCTGGAGGGAAGTCTGAGGTGGCATCATCAATGTTCTACACAATGATCGCTTTGCATCCGGAGTAACGTCCAGCCAGGACCAGCACCACCTCCCCGGGTTTCTTGCCCATTTCGAAGGCAGCCACTTAGGCCTAGAGCAGAAAGAAAACCCAACATAGTATCTCTCTTGATGAATGTTTCATTGCACTTGGATCAAGGTATATTTTGCAATTATTGTATGAAAGGCCAAATAAATGTCAGGTCTAAGTGGTTGATAATGTTCGAATTTTTCACATCCTTATTGATTTTTTAATAAGATTAGACACCACAAAGAGTAATATCCAACTATAATTGTGGATTTGCCTATTTTTTCCCTTCAGTTCTGTCAACTTTTGCTCCCAGTGTTTTGAGTCTCTATTATTAGGTTTATACTCATTTAGAATTATTATGTGCTCCTGATGAATTAAGCCTTTTGTTATCATAAAATTTCTGTCTTTCTTTCTGGTAATCCTTGAAGTCTACTTTGACATTAACTACACCAGGATTTTTACTTTCCTTTTACTTTTTATCCTTTTTACTTTCAACATGTCCACATTGAGTCTTTATATTTAAAATATGTCTCTTTAAGCAGCATATAATGTGGGTGTTGCTTATCCAGTTTAACGATATCTGCCTTTTTAGTCTAATTTAGTAATTACTGATATGGCTAAGTTTAAGTCTATCATCTGGCTATTTGTTTGTTTCTTTGTTCATTTCCTGCTTCCTTTTGAATTAATTATTTTTATTATTTCATTTTATTGCCTACATTAACTTTTTATAATGTAATGGCATGTTATGATATAATATACTTCTGTAATTTATTTGTAGTGGTTGCTTCAGGAATTACAATATTCATTTTGAATTTATCACGGATTATCCCTAGTTATGATTATACCATTCATGCATAACATAAGAATATACTTATCAGTATATTCAGTATAATTCCTTTTTCATTCCTTTTTATCCTTTGTGCTACTCTCGGTATATATTTACTTTATATGTTATCATAATGGATTATTTAACCTTCACAATAATACTATGTGGTGGTATTATTATCCCTGGATTCCAATTGCGGCTCCAGATCTATGTGAACTTGAACAGATCACTTAACCTCTGATTTCTCTCTGTAAAATATAGATAATAATTTTTTATCACATAGAGCTACTGTGAAAATCTGAGTGAATCCATGTTAATGTACTTTAGATAGTCCTAGCACTCAACAAATGTTAGGTCCCACTTTCTTTTCACAGATGAAGAAATAGAGGCTCAGAGAGGTGAAGTGACTGACTCAAAATCACACAGCTACTGAGTAAAGGTGTGAAGGTTTTCAAACCAGTTCTACCTAACTCCAACGAAAAGTATTTAACCATTCAACTGACTTTGCATCCTTATCTATGGAGTAAGACTGAATGAGAATAAGATTTCGATAACCGATAATTGCCTTATAACAAAGGGCTTTGGAAAGGTTTTATTGAGATTGTGCAGAAGGACTAGTGACTATGCACCAATGTAACCTTGTATCACCAAAAACTCCTATTTTACCACATCTGGGACCTTTAGGCTAGTTGGCAAGTGGCAGAGCCAGGACTCAAATCCAGATCTTCCCTTGCGGTCCCTGGTGCCTCTTCCCAATAACCAGGTTGCACAAATATTCTCCATAGGCTTCATGCCTTTACTGTAGTTACTTTAATCGCTCCGGCTAGCCCTACCCAGTTTTGTTCAGTGGTTGGAGCATCAGCCCTCGGACTGAAGGGTCCCAGGTTTGATTCCAGTCAAAGGCACAGACCTCAGTTGCAGGTTCGATCCTCGACCCCCATCAGGTTGCATGCAGGAGGGAACCAATTGATGTGTCTCTCACGTTAATATTTCTCTCTCTCTCTACCTCTCCCCTTATCTATCTATCATCTATCTTTCTATGGTTGATGTGTATATGTGTCAGCCAAGGGAATAATAAACAGGAAGTGTAGGGCAGTTGGCTACTCCTGGGAATGGGAAAGCAGGGAGGTGATCAGGAGAGTAGTAAATAATTTATTTAAAATGCTTAGTTTTTCGCACTCTCCCTTTCAAGTGTACACCCTTGCCTTTCCCTTGTACCAGGAGCTGGGTTCATGGGTATTCATTTTTTTAAAATGACAGCATGCATGTGCTTCTATGTGCTTCAATTAACATACTACAATAATAAAGAACCACAGTCAATGAGAACAGGGATATAAAAGAAGGTTATCTAACAAAGCAGGTAAGATTCCAAAAAAGAAAATTCTAAGGAAACAGCTTTGCCTTGAACAGTGAAAACAATAATCAGTGTTGTAAAATTACATGTTTTATTCTATTAAAACTCTAGCATAATTTAAATACAACCCATGTAAATGTATGACAGTAATGAAGAAGTATGACAGTAATAAAAAGCCCCAAAGTTTAGTCTGAACCGGTTTGGCTCAGTGGATAAAGTGTCAGCCTGTGGACTGAAGGGTCCTGGGTTCAATTCTGGTCAAGGGCATGTACCTTAGTTGCAGGCACATCCCCAGTAGGGGGTGTGCAGGAGGCAGTTGATTGATGTTTCTAACTCTGTATCCCTCTCCCTTTCTCTCTGTAAAAAATAATATATATATATAAAGTACCAAAGTTTAGAAAACTGATTCTGTCCCCCTCATCTCAGCCTCCAGTCAATTCCAAGTATTATTTCTTGTTTGAAGCCCTATATTCTTACGGGCATGATTTTGCCATCAGATAGCACATATGGACTGTCTAGATTCGCGTTTCTTGGTGTGCCAGTTGGAAAAATTTGAAAGCAGACCCCGCTAATTTTAAATATATTTGATAAGGCATCTATGGCTAATTTATTTTGTTTGATAAGAAACCAAAGAGCTCAGTTATTTTCCTTTTGTACTCACGGTGTGAATTCCCACGGGTTCTGTGAAAGAGGAAGTTACAGAGGCAATTGTCAGATTTGAGGTACTGAATGCTAATGTGCCTGAATGTTTATGTGTTTCAAAGGATCGCCCTCAGCTTAGGTCCAGCGTGGCAGTCCTTTGGAAAGAGAAAAGGCAATATTGTTCCCTTTTGATTAAACAGCAAGGAGAATAAAACCAACCTCAGAGTCTCCTGAAAGAGATGAGCAAGAAGGAATATTCAAAAAAACAATGAGTCCCCCTAGCTGGTTTGGCTCAGTGGTTAGAGTGTCGACCCAGGGACTGAAGGGTCCTGGGTTCAAATCTGATCAAGGGCACATACCTCGGTTGCTGGCTCCAGCCCTGGGGCGTGTGTGGGAGGCAACCCATTGATATGTCTCTACCCCTCCTTCCACTCCTTCTAAAAATCAGTGGGGAAAAAAATATCCTCAGGTGAGGATTAACAAAAAAAAGAGAGAGAGAGAGAGAGAGAGAAAGAGAGAATGAATGAGTCATTCAGAAGGGAGGTCTGAATGACTCTTTCATTCATTGCTCGTCAAGGAAGCCAAGAAAGAAGCCTGTTCTAGACTATTCAAGAAGTATCCAGAAGAAGAGGTTATCTGCTTTTGGGCAGAATTGTTGCTTTTGTGGGGATGAATGCAGGGTGTAGTGGTCCATGACTTTGAAGAATACTCCAGGCATCCCTGAGGAGACCTTTCTCCTGGTGAGATGCAGAACCAGAGGGTGGGTCAGGCAGCAGGATCCAGGAACTATAATCTACAATACCGAAATCTAAAATATCACCAGAAATGCATGGAAGTAGGGGAAATACATTTACTCAAATTCCTCTTAAAGACAGGGCTGTAAGTAGTTGGAACAAAAAAATGTTTGATAAGCTGTAGGGCAGAGGAGAGATTTTTAGAGACCTCTGAGAGACTCCCTCTTATATCCATGAGACCTCTGAGCTACCACCACTTATTCACTTACCAAACATCTACTGAGCACCAAACAGATGTTGATCTAGATGCCAGGAGGCATCAGTGGACAAAGCAGACAGAGCCTGGGCACGATGAATCAGCAAATTACAGCAGAGTAGAAGACAAGTTGATCGTGAAAAAAAATAGAAAGCTGAGCAGGGTCAGAAGAAGCAGGAATTGAAGAGGTTCCCCTTTTACATAGGGTCATCAGGACATGGCCTATTAAGATGATAGCGTTTGTGTGAAGACTTGAAAAAGGTGAGGAAGTGAACCATGTGGACATCTGTGAGAAGACAATCCAGGCAGAGGGAGCATCCAGTGAGCGACTGGGTCAAGGAGCCAAGAGCTTTCTAAGAGGGAGAGAGTCCCAGTTAATTACAGGCTTAGTATGTTGGTTATTTGGGGGCCTTGATGAAAGTGATTTTTTTTTTAGGTGCTATTTATTCCACCTTTCCTGCAGTCAGAACTCATTTCTCAATGCTTGGAATGTAGGATTGCTATTCCAAGCATATTGGATTTGAGTGTGCACCGATTTAGGAGCCTACTAAAGGTGCCCACGTGTTTCCATCTCTTCTGATGCCATGAAAAATTCCCTGGAGCTGACTTGCTCTGGGTAGGGGCGGCATCTAGCTTTGGGGTGAGAGCCTGCGGGCCTTTATAAGAAAATTAAAACAACGGTCCGTAGACCAGCCCTTCTAGGTACTTCAGCCCAGGTTTTTATCCATCATTTCAATACCTAAAATTGATTAAGGTAATTCCTGTTACTATGGCCTTAGGCACTTTTATTCTCTTATTATTTTTGTTTGTTTGTTTTTGTTTCTTTCTTTAGGCACTTTTAGGTAGAAGATACCATCGGGTTATTTCTACATTGATTGTATCAAATACAATGCCCCCGGACATGAAAGAATCATCAGGCACAGAAGGTTAGGCGATTTGAAGGAGAACAGACAATAGAAATAACCACAAGGTTTCTGACATTGGGATTGTCAAATACAGACCTTAAACTAATTATGTTTATATTAGAGGCCCAATGCACAAAATTCGTACATGGGTAGGGACCCTAGGCCTGGCTGGCAATCAGGGCCATCTGTGGGGCGACTGGCAGGTAGGGTGATCAGTGGGGGGGCCCCACTGGCACCCACCTTGGCTGGCAGCCTGTCACAGCCCGCTGGCTGGCCCTGCCTCATGATCGCCACCTCTCTCAGGGGGCAGAAGCTCAACGCAGGAGCTGCCCCCAACAATCCTATATAATAAAAGCCTAATTTGCAAATTGACTGAACAGTGGACCGGCAGAACGACCGGTTGCTATGACACACACTGACCACCAGGGGGCAAATGCTCAACGCAGGAGCTGTTCCCCAGACCTCTGGTGGTCAGTGTGTGTCATAGCAACCGGTCGTTCTGCCGGTCCACTGTTCAGTCAATTTGCAAATTAGGCTTTTATTATATAGGATTGTTTGAGGAGACAAAAAAAAAACAAGATTAAAAATCTCAGCACAGAACTGGAAATTATTCTTTCTTTTTAATGTCAGAGGTTGGAGGCATGGCAATTTTGAAGGAGAAACAAAGAAAACTCTAGAGCTGAAAACTATAAGAACTCAATACATTCATTCATGCCTTTTCTATTTTTATAAAACCAAACCATTTTGTTGATCTTAAAAAAAAAAAGAAGTAACTTTCAAAGGCCACACTCAGCCAGTTTTAAAATGTAAGCTGAAGGTTTTTGTTTTTCTTTGTGTGTGTGTGTGTGTGTGCAAATATAAGAGGATTCTTTATTCTATTAGACTTAATAAACTAGCCTTACTTGTTTTCACAGTACCTTTTATTCCTGATTGTGGAAAATTTCTTCCAGACAAAGAAAGAAAGTATATTTAATCATATGTTATATGATAAAATGCCAGCCTTTTAAAAAGGCTTAATAGTTTTTAAACTAGCTAATACATATGATATTTTAAAAATTCAAGGAGGCTATTATGCCTATGGATCAGCCTTCTTTCTGTCCCACTCCTTCACTAATAAACTCTCTTAAAAAAATCCAACAAGTGAAAATGTATAGGTAAAGATACAAATTATGAACAACAAATACACATCTATCAACAAGTGAATCTGAAAATCAAGTGAATAATCTGATGAACAGAATGAACTGGTGATTATAATAGAATCAGGGGCATAGAAAGGGAGTGGACTGGCTATTCTTGGGGGGGAAAGGGGTGAGGGGGATGCGGGAAGAGACTGGACAACAATCGTGCACCTATGGATGAGGACAGTGGGTGGGGAATGAGGGAGGAGGGTGGGGTGGGAACTGGGTGGAGGGGAGTTATGGGGGGAAAAAAGAGGAACAAATGTAATAATCTGAACAATAAAGATTTAATTAATAAAAAAAAAATCCAACAAGTGAAAATGTATATGGTGAAAGTGAGTCTCATATCTCCAGTACCCAGTGCTTAGTTTTCCCCAGAGACACTCATTTTTAGCAATTTCTTAAATATCTTTCCAGGCTATTTCATGCATATATAAGCATATATAATCCCATATAATAAAGAAGTAATATGCAAATTGACCATCACTCCAACACACAAGATGGCCACCCTCATGTGGACACAAGATGGCCACTGCAAGATGGCCAGCGGGGGGGGCAGTTAGGAGTGACCAGGCCAGCAGGGGAGGGTAGTTAGGGGCAATCAGGCTGGCAGGGGAGCAGTTAGGCATCGATCAGGCTGGCCAGAGTGGTTAGGGGGTGATCAGGCTGGCAGGCAATAGCGGTTAGGGGCAATTAGGAAGGCAGAAAAGTGGTTGGGGCCAGCAGTCCTGGATTGTAAGAGGGGTCCCAGATTGGAAAGGATGCAGGCTGGGCTGAGGGACACACACCCCCTGTGCAGAATTTCGTGCACCGGGCCTCTAGTATTTAATAGATTCCTTTAAACAGAAATCAAATTATGCGATGTACACTAGCCAATTATAGTTATACTAGAGGCCTGGTGCATGAAATTTCATGCACTGGAAGGGGGTGTCCCTCAGCCTGGCCTGCTCCCTCTCACCATCTGGGAGCCTTCAGGGATGGGAGCAACCCGCTGAACAGGGGAAGGTGACATCCCCATCACACCTCTGCTGCTGCCACTGCTGGCAGCACAAGCCTCGGCTGGCCCTGGTTGCCTGAGCCTTGGGCTGGACCTGCGTGGCTGGGCAGCCAGTATCCGAGCCTTGCCTGAGCCTCGGCCGGCCCTGCTTGCCTGAGCCTCAGTCAGTGGGAGATGCAGGCATGGAGCAGCCTGCCCTGCTCTCACTGCGGGCGCCACCATCTTTGTGAGGGTGTGATGGTCAATTTGCATATTACCTCTTTATTATATATGATTTCATAATATGTCATAGAGTTCCATATTGATATAAAAACAAAGCCTAATTTTAATGGTTACATAACAATCCATTGAAGAATATGCAAAAGAAACCATGAATTTGTTACTTGGCCCTTTACAAAAAAAGTTTGCTGAGTTCTGGTTTTGTTCTTAATTTTTAACTTAACAGTGCCACTATTAAGTTAAAAATTAAGGACCAAAACATATTAAAAGCCTCCAATATACCATATTTAGAAATTAAAAACATACTTATAAATAACTCCTGGGTCAAAGAAGAAATCATAACAAAAAGTTGATAAATGATTAGAATGGAATAATAGTGACAGCACTCTCTATCAACACTTATGGGATAGAGCAGAAGCAATGCATTTAGCCTTATCTGTTCATATTAGTTTAAAAAAAGAGCAAAATCAAACACAAGCAAGTAAACAAAAATTAATGCTGTGTATCCCAAATAAGAGATTAGAAAAAGAATAAAAATAAGTAAATAAAGAGAATAAAAGAAAGGAGATGACAACTGTGAAAATCAAAAGGATATAGACTGAAAAGGAAAAAGTAAAATTGTCTTTATTTGAAGATGATATGATTAGCCATGTAAACAATTCTAAAAAATCTAAAAAATAAATGAATTTACAAAATTGCAGAGTATAAGATTAATATACAAAGAAACAATTGTATATCTATATACTGTCAATAAGCACTGGACATTGGAATTTAAAAACAGTATCAGTTATGCCTGGCCAGTGTGGATCAGTGGTTGAGTGTGGACCAGGAGGTTATGGTTTGATTCCCAGTCAAGGCACATGCCCGGATTGCGGGCTAGATTCCCAGTGTGAGGCATGCAGGAAGCAGCTGACCAATGATTGTCTCTCATCATTGATTTTTCTATCTCTCTCCCTCTCCCTTCCTCTCTGAAATCAAAAAGTATATTTAAGAAAAACAAAGCCAAGCCATAAACAGGGATAATATGTATGCAAAATTTATTTCTGATAAAGAAAAACACAAACTTGTATTTAGAAAGTTAAAAAACAAACTCTGAAACTCAATAAAAGACTAAAACTCAAGTTTATTATTTGAATTTTTTCCCATTATTTATTTAGTTTTAATTTTAAAAAATATTTTTCAATTATTGTTGACATTTAATATTATATTAGTTTCAGGTGTACAGCATGGTGGTTAGACATTTATATAACTTATGAAGTGATTTCTCTACCATAAGGCTAGTACCCACCTGGCACCATACATAGTTATTACAATATTATTGACTATATTCCCTATGCTGTATAATTCCTCCTCAAGCCTATTTTGTAACTACCAATTTGTAATGATAATGGCTTTTAAATTTAATATATACTTCCTTTTTCTGCCTGCACCCTCTCTAATCTGGGACATCCCTCTCACAATCCGGGACTGCTGGCTCCTAACTGCTCACCTGTCTGCCTGCCTGATCATCCCTACTGGCCCCCCTGCCAGCCTGATCACCTCTAACAGCCTCTGCCTGCTGGCCTGGTTGCCCCCAATTACCCGCCTCCAGCCGGCCTGGTCGCCCCTAACTGCCCCCCCTGCCACCTGGTCGCCCCACACAGCCTTCTGTTCAGTTGTTTGGTCATCCCACACTAACCCCCTGCTTGCCTGGTCACCCCAAGCAGCCTGCTGCTCAGTCTTTTGGTTGTCCCTCAATAACCGCCTGCCGGCCTGCTCGCCCTACGCAGCCTGCTGTTCAGTTGTTTGGTCATCCCTCACTGCCCCACTCAACCTTTTGGGTCATCCGTTCGGCTGTCCGTTTGGTTGCAATGGCCCCTGGCTCTTTATATATATAGATTATTGACTGTATTTCCTATACTGTATTTTACATTTCTGTAACTATTTTATAACTTCCAAGCTTAAAAGGGGGACCAAATATTTAAATTCTGTATTAAAAGAAAAACACAAATGATAAGCGCATGAAAAGACATCATTTGTCATTGGGGAAATGCAAATTAAAAGTCACATTGAGCTACATCCACACACTTACTAGAATGGCTATAGTTAGCAAGAATATGATGCAATTGGAACTCTCATGCATTGCTGGTGGGAATATAAAATGGGATAGCCATTTGGAAAATAGTTTGTCAGTTTCTTATAAAGTTGAACATGCACCTGCTATGTGACTCAGCCATTCCAGTCCTAGATATTTGCCCAAGAGATATGAAAACAACATGTCCACACGAAGACTTGTATGAAAATTATCATAGCAGCTTTATTCACAATAGGTATTTTTATGAAATCTAAAATAGTCTGCCTCACAGAGGAAGGGGCTGGCAAGAACTAAATGGAAGACCCTTTTAGTAAAAAAACATTAAATCTTGGGAGTCTCATGAAAACATTTTTCATTTAAGTGATATCTGAAGAACTGGTTTCCTTAGACTTAATTCAATGAGAGAACAGGCAGGTTTACCTTATTTTATTTTATTTTTCTTTATTGATTAAGGTATTACAAATGTGTCCTTATTTTTGTTGATTTCAGAGAGGAAAGGAGAGGGAGAGACAGATAGAAACATCAATGATGAGAGAGAATCATTGATCAGCTGCCTTCTGCATGCCCGCTACTGGGGACTGAGCCCAGAACCCAGGCATGTGCCCTTGACCAGAATCGAACCTGGGACCCTTCAGTCCACAAGCCAATGCTCTATCCACTGAGCCAAACCAGCTAGGGCATGATATTTATCTTTAAACTAGGTGGCTACTCAGCCATCAGAAAAGATAAAGTACTGCCATTTGGGATGACATGGATGGATCTTGAGAATATTATGCTAAGCAAAATAAGTCAGTCAGGAAAAGCTAAGAACCACATGATTTCACTCATGTGTGGGATATAAAACTGAAATTCACAGCCGGACTGGTGTGGCTCAGTGCTTCAGCGTTGACCTATGAACCTGGAAGTCAAGGTGCAATTCCTGTTGCTGGCTTGATCCCCAGTATGGGGAGGCAATCTCTCATCATTTTCTTTTTCCTTTACTGAGTTTTTTATTGACATGAGCTTTTCTTTTTATTATTATTATAATTTTTTATTGTCTACAGTTTTACTTAAGTCTCACTGATGTTTTTATCACTCTCACCCTCTCCCTTCCTCTCTGAAATCAATAAAAAAATATATTTTTAAAAAGATACTAGGTCACAGGAGTGGGCTGGTAATTTTATTAAACTCCGTTTTTGAGAAATTATTGGATTTTGAAGCTGCAGGTGCTCTAGGGAATTCATTCAAACATCCCAGGAAGGAAACTAAAGTTGAAAAGGCAAAAGAATTTGCTTACTACAATAACTTAGTTTTGGTCCCCGACCTAGACCCCAGGTCTCCTAAATCGGGTCCAGTTTTCTCTGCACCATGGTTTTTACCTGGCAACAGAAGATCCAACATTATCTTTAGCTCTTCTACCTCTGCTCTTTCTCCAGCCTTGGAATATTTCCTGGGATTAAGATTAACTCGGTTTATGCTGCCTTTTTGTTCTTTTGTTTTCACTGTTCTTAGTTTTTATCATCAGCATTGCTGAGGACTGATGGGACCAGCTCCCACCAGCCTAGTGCCTCAGGCATCGCCTCTACGGCCTCACAGCCCCTCTCTCCTCAAAGAATGTTTTCTTTTTTTCATCCTGACCTTGCAATTCCCAATTTGATTTTGGTAGAAAATCAAGTCTTACTTGATATGTCTTTATGAACATTTGATAGTGGGTTAGTATTTGGATGTGCTACCACTAACCTCTCTTGTTTGGATAGTTTTTCTGAAATATATTGTTATCAGTTTTTTTCCCAATAGCTTGAAGCAACAGGCCGCACCTGCAGAAGCTAGATAAGATGCATTCCTCTCGACTCAAGCCCTCCTCTCCACCCCACGAACCCCAAACTGCCCTCTCCCTGATTGACTTGTGCACCCACCAGACAACTGCTATCTTCCTTATAATGTTTGATGTAACTTCGAGAGTTACTGTTGTTTAGGCAGCCACCCCAGCTGGCTGATATAAGCCTGATCCCTATACTGCATGCTTTTATCCTATATAAGAAAACAAAATCACTCCCTTGGGGATGACACCAGGTCTCGGCTGGCTGTGAGAGAGAGAATGTAATAAAATTTCTTAAATTCTCGAGTCAGACAACCCCGGAACTGATGTCACTCCTGGAAGTGACATATGGAAGCCCAAGGAGAACCGCAAATTGAGTTCAACCTTGTTTTGGTTGGTGATGGTGGAGCTGGGAAAAATGATCTTTTTTTTTTTTAATTTGATATAAAAATATTTAATTTCCTCTGGATAATCAAGCCTTGGCTCTACCTTGGGCTGACCAGGCAGCTCTAGCCTAGGCATGAGCGGCCTTTCACCCTTTGTAGCTGTGGAAGTCTTTTAATGCTTTCCTCCGGAGCGACTACTGCCAAAATGGCCAAACTTGGGCCAGTTGTCACCCAAGATATCAAAATAGGCAAACAGTAGTTTCTAAATATGTGTAGATCATGTGCTGAAATCTGAGGTTTAGGAAAGTAGGGGGGGCGGGGTCCCAGGGAAAATGATCTTTATGAAACATCACCTGATGGGTGAATTTGAGAAGTATGTAGCCCAGTGTGCCATTATAGTGTTTGATGTAACTTCAAGAGTTACTTACAAGGATGTGCCTAACTGGCATAGAAACCTGGTGTGTGTGAGTGAGAACATCCCATCGTCTTGTGTGGCAATAAAGTGGACATCAAAGACAGGAAAATGAAGGCTGGAGTCCAGCGTCAGTAGGCTAGTTTTATAGGCAACTGTCCTGTGATGTCAGTGGTGCCGTGTGTTTGGCACTTTATTATACAGCTAAGCAGAATCTGTGCTTGATCCTTGGGATTTGGAAAGATGAATGGGCTTCGGAGTGAATGTGGCAAATAAAAAATACCTTCACTGCCCTGGCCGGTTTGGCTCAGTGGATAGAGCGTCGGCCTATGAACTGAAAGGTCCCAGGTTCAATTCTGGTCAAGGGCACGTGCCTGGGTTGTGGGCTCGATCCCCAGTTGGAGGACTTGCAGGAGGCAGCCAATCCATGATTCTCTTTCATCATGGATGTTTCTCTCTCTCTCCCTCTTCGTTCCTTTCTGAAATCAATAAAAATATATTTTAAAAAAATACCTTCACTTTTGGGAACTGCATATTTGGCTGGTTTGGAATAGTTGTTTCCTTATTGAGTTTCAATTATAAGAATGCTGCAGTCGCATCACAATACTCAGTGGTGAAACCTTGTTTGTTACTGTCATTCCCATTCCTTTTCGTTTAGAATCAGAATAAAGTTGTATTTCAAATATCTAAAAAATAAATAAAAATTCTCACATCTCTTGGCCTGGCTCCTGTTGGCGAAGAACTAATGGGTAGGAGAGGAAAGCAGGTCTCTAGATTGAATTTTTGCTTCCCTTCAACAGAAAATTATTAAAGAAATTATACCTCCCCTCTTTTGTCTTTCCTTCCTTCCTTCCTTCCTTCCTTCCTTCCTTCCCTCCTTCCTTCCTTTCTTTCCTTTCTTTCTTCTTTCTTTCTTTTTTTATAAGATTGTTCATTTATTTCTTTTTGTTGTTGTTAATCCTCGCCCAAGAATATTTTTCCATTGATTTTTAGGGAAAGTAGAAGAGAGGGGAAAAGACAGAGAGAAACATTGATGTGAGAGAAACACATCAATTGGTTGCCTCCTGCATGTGCCCCAAACAGGGCTCAGGCCAGGGAGGAGCCTGCAACCAAGGTATGTGCCCTTGACTGGAATCCAACCTGGGACCCTATGGTCCGCAGGCCTACACTCTAGCCACTGAGCCAAACTGGCCCATCTTTTTTCTTATACTTCAAAAAGGTGAAGCCCAGCTGACGTGGCTCAGTGGTTGAACATCAACCTATGAACTAGGAGGTCACGGTTTAATTCCCCAGTCAGGGTACATGCCTGGGTTTCGGGTTCAATCCCCAGTATGGGGCGTGCAGGAGGCAACCAATCAATAATTCTCTCTCTGATGTTTCTATCTCTCTCTGTCTTTCTTTCTCTCTGAAATCAATAAAAATATACTTTTTTAAAAAGATGAAGATTTTAGAACATGAGTGCAGCAGAACCTAGAGTTTAAAATTGAATCTGCAATTTATTGATCTTGCTGTTGTGTATCTGTACTCCTTCTTTGAGGCAAACTCATTTATGTATTATATTTCTACCTGTATTTCTTCTCAATATCTCTGTTCTTTTCTTTTCTCAATATAAGAAATCAAGAAAAGTGGTTCAGAGCTCAGACTCTTAAGGCTGGAGACAGACTCCTTGGTTTAAAATCCCAGCTCGGCCCTGACCGGTTTGGCTCAGTGGATAGAGCGTCGGCCTGCAGACCGAAGGGTCCTGGGTTCGATTCCAGTCAAGGGCATGTACCTTGGTTACGGGCATATTCCCAGTGAGGGGTGTGCAAGAGGCAGCTGATCGATGTTCCTCTCTCATCAATGTTTCTGACTCAGCTGATCGATCCTCTCTCATCAATGTTTCTGACTCTCTATCCCTCTCCCTTCCTCGCTGTAAAAAATCAATAAAATATATTAAAAAAATAATAATAAATAAAATAAAATCCCAGCTCCACCATTTCCCAAATTCAATTTTTTCCTAAGCCTACTATCAATATCAACACAATGACATCAATAACATCATTATATGACTCAAAGTGGTTATGGCACTTGCCCAAGGTTACATAGCATTATCTTCTTGGAGAAAAGCCTCACCTTTATGGAAGCACTATGCAGAAGCAAATTAATCTTGACCCACCCAGCAAAACCGGGAAAGCAAAAATCAGTTCAACCCACAAGCATTGGCTGAGCCTGCACAAAATCAGGGCAAGACTTCTGCCCTCCGGGCCCTGACAGTCTAAAGGGGAGGCGAATGAGGAAACAGCGCGTATGAAAAATAGACATGAGAAAAGAGTTCTGGGAGCTTAGTTATGCATCGACGTGGGGCTGGAATGAATCAGAAAAGTCACAGAGAGCAAGGACACTAGAAGGGCAGCTTTGAAATATGCTGTTCAGAATCGTCTCGAACAAATGGTTCCTGCTTTGGATAGTATAGACCAGTGGTCGGCAAACTCATTAGTCAACAGAGCCAAATATCAACAGCAGTACAACGACTGAAGTTTCTTTTGAGAGCCACATTTTTTAAACTTAAACTATATAGGTAGGTACATTGTTATTAACTTTATTAGGGTACTCCTAAGCTGGCCTTTGCTAAAAACGTCCTCAATCTGATTGAGGTATGTTCGCTGAGGTCGACCCCTTCCAACTCTTCTTGTATACTTGTTTCGTCTATCTCCTTTCGTTCATCCTCTCTATATGTCCAAACCATCTCAACATACCTAAAAAAATGTTTCATTTTATAATAATAAAGCCACCGTCACAAAATAATTACAATTCTTAAATTGATGACAAAAATACCTGTAGGATTTGCAGCTGGTTGGAAAAATACAGGTAACTTTATGCTTCGAGTAGGTACTTTTGTCACCCGTGCGCGATTTGCGGACACGACTAGCACTAACCACTGCACATGAGACTGCTGACTGACTGGCTCATTCAACTGGTGCACGAATCACGCGCGCCTCCCCCCCGCGCTGCGTATCCGTGGCCCGCCTGCGCCACGTCTCCCATCGCCCGAGCGACCCAACACCCCCCACTTCTTCTAACGCCACTTCTTCAAAATAGACTCGCCCAGGCCGAAAACCGACTCCTGCGCATGGGCCACAAAGTTTCAATCGCACTGTACGTGTGCGCC
>NW_005370516.1:1230682-1233774 GCF_000412655.1 Myotis brandtii
AGGAGTGGTGAAAGTGGGCATCCCTGTCTTCTTCCTGTTCTTAGGGGAAATGATTTTAGTTTTTGCCCATTGAGTATGATGTTGGCTGTAGGTTTGTCATATATGGCCTTTATCATGTTGAGATTTGCTCCCTCTATTCCAACTTTGCTGAGAGTTTTTATGGGTGTTGGATTTTGTTGAATGCTTTTTCTGCGTCTACTGATATGATCATGTGATTTTTGTCTTTCAATTTATTTATGTGATGTGTTATGTTTATTGATTTGCGAATATTGTACCAGCTTTGCATCCCAGGAATAAATTCCACTTGATCATGGTATATGATCGCTTTAATATATTGCTGGATGTGATTTGCTAATATTTTGTTGAGGGTTTTAGCATCTATGTTCACCAGGGATATTGGCCTGTAATTCTCTTTCTTTGTAGTGTCTTTACATGGTTTTGGAATTAGGATAATGCTGGCTTCATAGAAAGAGTTTAGTAGTCTTCCTTCCTCTTGGAACTTCTGAAATAGTTTGAGGAGTGTAGGTGTTAGTTCTTCTTTGAATATTTGGAATAGCTTCCCTGTGAAGCTGTCCGGACCTGGGCTTCTGTTTGGTGGGAGTTTTTTGATTACTGCTTCTATTTCATTGGTTGTTATTAGCCTATTCAGGTTTTTTGCTTCTTTCTGATTCAGTTTTGGGAGATTGTATTTTTCTAGGAATTTATCTGTTTCATCCACATTGTCCAGTTTGTCGGCATATAGTTGTTCATAGTATTTTCTTACATTTTTGTAGTAGTCTTCCAAAGTGAATCGGCAAAACTAGTCTGTTGTACCTGCAGTGACCAAAAGAGTTCCCTGGATGTGGGACTTTCAATTTTAAAACTGAAAAGGTAAACCAGTCCTTCGGCAAACTGGAGGAATTGATGGCACAGAAGTGAAATAGCTGCAACAGCGCCAGCTATAGTGTTTGTTGATTGCAGCTGTCCCCCCTTATTTGTATGGGATACGTTCCAAGACACCCATTGGATTCCCAAATCCAGGGATAATACTGAACCCTATAGTCATGCTCTGTTTAATCAGAGGATACGTTCTGAGAAATGCATTAGGCAATTTTGTCTACTTGTCACTAGGTAATAGGAATTTTCTAGCTCCATTATAATGTCATGAGATTACCATCATTTATGTGGACTGTCATTGACCCAAAGGTCATATGAAGTTCATGACTGTACATGTTGTATTTTACTGTATACACTTATGATAAAGTAATTTATAAATTAAGTACCGTAATTTATAAATTAAGCACAGTAAGAGATGAACAATAACTGGCAATACTGTATATAATAGATACTGTATATAATATTTACTATGTATAGTATCTCTATATATAAAACCCTAATATGAAAATAGACTGAATGGCGGAACAACCAAACAACCAAACAACCAGTCGCCATGACGTGCACTGACCACCGGGGGCGTGCACGGAACATGGCAGGTGTTGGCAGCAGGCGGTAGAGTGCAGAACATGGCAGACATCGGCTGCGGCAGGATGGTGGAGCAGGTAAGTGGGGGTGCCAGACCAAAGCGAGCCTCTGGTGGTTACTGAAAAGTCTTTGCTCCCACGCGCTGTGGTCCCGCCATGCACTCACACCTGCTGCCAGTGCTGGAGCCACTGCTCGCACCCGCTGCCAGCGCTCGCGCTGGCCACAATCACTAGGCACCATTAGCAGGTGCAAGCGGCGGCTGCTGGACCCAATCCCCTCTCAGGGCTTCTCCACCTCCCCCTGCTCCTGAGGGGCGATTGGAACAGCAGCTGCCACTCGCACCCACTGACAGCACCGACCCTGCTCACACCCACTGCTGGCTGCGGCCCCAGTCACTCTGCACTGTCAGCACACGGGAGTGGCAGTGGCGTGAGCGGGGCTGCCAGCAGACAGGGGACCAGGGGGCTGTGGCAGGAGGGGCCGGACGGGGGCTCAGAGGATGGGCCAAGACCTGCCCTTGCGGCCCACAGTTACTTTCAAGGTGAGGTGCACGAATTTGTGCACTGGGCCCCTAGTAGTATATAATAGTATCCTATATAATAAAAGCCTAATATGCTAAGTGTCCGGTCGTCCAGTCATCCATTCAACCAAAGTATAATATGCTAATGATATGCTAAGGCCGCTCAACCGCTCACTCTGATGTGCACTGACCACCAGGGGGCAGACAGTCTACTGGTTGACCAGTTGCTATGATGTGAACCAGGGGTAGATACTCTGACCAGTAGGTTAGCTTGCTGCTGGGGTCCAGCTGATTGGGACTGAGCAAGACAGGCCAGACATGCCCTGGAGCCTTCCCATGGTCCCTCCCCAACCCCGATCGTGCACAGGTGGGGTCTCTCGGCCTGGTCTGCACCCTCTCGCAATCCAGGACCCCTTGGGGGTTGTTGTATAATGGGGAGACCTGCGGAGACGACCACCAGGGACTCAGATCAAGATTTAGGAGCCTTTATTAAGCTGGCCAGTGACTACAGTTACAGCACCCTGCCGAAGCAAAGGCTGAACTGCAGTGCCGACTACAGGAGTTACAGCATTAAATTCTGTGCAGGCCCTGAGAAAAATGTGTCTTTCAAATTCTGGGTTCCCAATATGGAGGAAACTCTCTTTATTTATACTTTTTCTAGGCCTTTGTCTCCCAAACTTGGAATGAGACTTCTGGGCCTTCTGAGAAAGAAGGCCTGCATGCTGGGAAGGGGCCATGAGACCATATCTCAAGGCCTGGCCTGGTGCCAGCACTGTCAACTTTGGAGCATAGTTTATGGCCTCTCTGGAATGGGAGTAGTCTGGCCGAAGCACCAGATACGCAGCCCAGCACAGTTGGAGAGCTGGTTTTGGCCCAATCCTGCAGGCCAGGCCAAGGGACCCCACTGGTGCACGAATTCATGCACCAGGCCTCTAGTATTATTATAATTATTCTATTTTATATATATTTTATACTATATATAAACATACAACATATTTATGCTTCAGTTAATATTTTTGCTGATATATAAGTGATTTTGTTTTCTCATAGCTAATCTATATATACTATATACTATACTAATATACTAATTATTATAGTAATTATAATAAAG
>NW_005370516.1:1233961-1265412 GCF_000412655.1 Myotis brandtii
AAGTTATTATAATAATTATAATAAAAGTTATGTGTATGTGGTCTCACTCTCTCAAAATATTTCATTGTGCTGTACTCACATTTTCATTTAAGGAAGGACTTTACAGCTTCTTTTTGGCATATCTGAATTGTCATCATCACTACTCTTGGGCTTTAGGGCCATTATTAAGTAAAATAGGGATGGCAAGCACTGTGATACCACTAAGGTCGATCTGATAACCTAGATAGTTACTAAGTGACTGACCGGGGGTAGCATATACAGTGTGAATACGATGGACAAAGGGCTGGTTCACATCCTGGGAGAGATTAAAGTAAAACAGCTTGAGATTTCATCACACTCAGAATGGCATGCAACTTAAAACTTATGACTTGCTGGTAGAAGGGAGCCAATCCAAATCCCTATTCTCTTCAGCCTGTGTTTTTGAGCAGTCTGTGAATCAAGTCACCCTCCTACTATCTAAAATAAACAAGACAGCAACAACAATAGCAACAACAAAATTTATTCCCCGAAGTATCATCTACCTTCAGGCAACCGTGGTCCAAAAATACTAAATGAAAAATCCCAGAAAGAAACAATTCATGTGATGGATGGATGCTGATGTACATCCTTCCATTTGTTAGCTCATTTATTCCACCCAACAACCCCATCCCAGTGTAATACTATCATTAGCTCTATTATGCAATCAAGAAAATCTAGATGCCCAGATGGTCAAGGTCATGCACCTGGGAATAGTGGGACCAAACCCAGATGTTATCCTTCTAGAGTTGGTTAGCTAGTTTGTTTGGTGTCATCTATATATATAAAAAGCCAGTGTCCGTGATGACCAGAATGACCAAATAACCAGTCACCAGGAGGTGCATTGAGCACCGCTTGGTTCCCCCCCTTGGCTCACGAGCAGAGGCTCTTGCAGTGCAGTGGGATGGCTCTCACAGCTGCGAGGGTGGGGGCTCAGGAAGCTCCAGTGGCTGCGAGGCCTGGGGCTCAGGCCTCACAGCCGCACAGCTCCGGTGGCTGCGAGGCCTGGGGCTCAGGCCTCACAGCCGCAGCCACTGGCAATGGCAGTAGCAGCAGTGGGGTGATGGGGGCAGTGCCTTCCCCTGATTTCCCAATTGCCTCCCACAGAGGGAGGCCAGACTGTGGCTTAGGCCCGCTGGAGCGGGCCTAAGCCATCAGTAGGATATCCCTTGAGGGCTACTGGACTGTGAGAGGGCGCAGCCTGGGCTGAGGGAACCCCCGCCCAGTGCATGAATTTTCATGCACCAGGCCTCTATTTAATAAATAAGCTATCATTAATTGAGAATGTACTACGTGCATGGGAATTGTTCTAAGCACCTTACCCATATTAAATAATTTATTCTAGTTTTTAAAAAATATATATTTTAATTGATTTCAGAGAGGTAAGAGAGAGCTAGAAATATCAATGATGAGAGAGAATCACTGATCGGCTGCCACACACTGGGGCACATGCAACCCAGGCATATGCCCTGACAAAGAATCGAACTGTGACCTCCTGGTTCATAGGTCAATGTTCAACCACTGAGCCACCATGCCTAAGCATTTATTCTGTATTTTTTGTTCTATTCAGAAGCATGCCTGCAGAAGAAGAGAAATTTGAAAGTCAGCTTTATGTCTCTTTCAAAAATGATGATGGCTGGTTGGATAAAACAAATCCATGGAGAGTGGAAAATATGCTTATGCTTCAGTTAATAGTTTTCCTGGTATATCAGTGATTTTGTTTTCTCACAGCTAATCTTTACTTTTTCAATTTTCTAATTTATAGCCTATTGTGTATTTTTATTTTTATTTTATTGTTATATTTTAATCCTCACCTGAGAATATGTTTTTGTTAGAGAGAGAGAGAGAAACATTCATGAGAAGAAATATCCTTTGGTTGCCGCATCCTCCACATGTCCACTCCTGCTGCCCTCCCCCCTCCTCCCCACTTCCTACTCCCCCTGACCTAGGTATGTTCACTCCCCTGCCAGATCGATGCTTAACTGCTCCTCTGCTGGCCCGATCACCCCTATCTGCCCTCCCCTGCCAGTCCAGTCACCCCTAACTGCCCTCCTGCCCTGATGGGGAATCTTACCTGAATCTTACCAGCAATCTTACTGGTGCACAGGAGGATGTTCCAACCAACTGAGCCACCCAGCCAGTCTGGTCACTCTCAACTGCGCTCCCCTGCCGGCCTGGACCCCCTAACTGCCCTCCCCTGCTGACTTGGTTGCCCCCACTGCCCTCCCCTGCAGGCCTAGTCACCCCCAACTGCCATCCCCTGCTGGCCTGGTCACCCCCAATTGCCCTCCCCTACTGGCCTGATCTCCCACAACTGCCCTCCCTTGCCAGCCATCTTGTGGCAGCCATCTTTTGACCACATGGGGAGAACAAGCAGCAAGAGAAAAGCAGTTAGTTACCTACAAGGGAGCCCCCATATGACTGCCAGCTTATTTCTCAACAGAAACTTTGCAGTCCAGATGGGAATGGCAAGAAATATTCAAAATGATGAAAAGCAAGGACCTACAACTAAGATTACTCTACCCAGCAAAGCTATCATTTAGAATTGAAGGTCAGATAAAGAGCTTCACAGACAAGAGAAACCTAAAGTAGTTCATCACTATCGAACCAGTATCACATGAAATGTTGAAGGGTCTTCTTTAAGAAGAAGAAAAAAATAAAGGTAAAAAATATGAACAATAGCCCTAGCCACTTTGGCTCAGTGGGTAGCACATCAGATGCAGACCAAAGGGTCCCAGGTTCGATTCTGCTCAAGAACACATACCTTGGTTGCAGGTTCCTCCCCAGGCCAGGCCCTGGTCAGGGCATGCACAGGCGACAACCAATCAATGTGTTTCTCTCACATTGATGTTTCTCTTTGTCTTTCCCATTCTCTCCCACTCTCTCTAAAAAGATCAGTGGAAAAATATCCTCGGGTGAGGATGAACAAAAAACAAACAAACAAATAAACAAACAGAAAAGAACAATGAAATGGCAATACATACATATTTAACAACAATTAAATCTAAAAATCAAAATAAGCAAACAAAGAATCTAATGAACAAAATAAACTAATGAATAAAATAGAACTGGAGGCATGGGAACATGGAACAGACTACAAATCTCAGAGGGAAGGGGTGGGAAGAGATCAACCAAAAAACTTATTTGCATACTAGAGGCCCAGTGCACGAAATCGTGCATGGGTGGGGTCCCTCTGGGAAGCCTGCAGGGATCAACCAAAGCCTGCAGTCCAATGCCGCCTGCAGCTCCTACCTGTCGCTCCTGCTCATCCCGGCCCACCGTGCCTGCCACGGGCTCACGCTCAATCAGTTCTGATCCAGAGAGGCTTGCACTGTCACAGCACCGCTCGCCAGCCATGAGCCCTGCATCTGGTGCCCTCCCAAGGGGAGTGGCCTGCAAGATTGGCTGAAACCTGCTCTCCGACATCCCCCGAAGGGTCCTGGATAGCAAAAGGGCACAGGCCAGGCTGAGGGACCCCACTGATGCACAGTTGGGCCAGGGAGGGACCACAGGAGCGCTCCAGGGTGTGTCCAGCCCATTTTGCTCAGTTCCGATCAGCTGGACCCCAACAGCAAGCTAACCTACTGGTCGGAGTGTCTACCCCTGGTGGTCAGTGCACGTCATCACGAGCGGTTGAGCAACATTAGCATATCATTAGCATATTATGCTTTGATTGGTTGTTCGGTTGTTCTGCCATTCGGTTTATTTGCATATTACCCTTTTATTGAGCCTAAACAGGCAGTTGGACTTCCCTCTCACAATTCAGGACTACTGGCTCCCAACCACTCGCCTGCCTGCCTGCCTGATTGCCCCTAACCGCTTCTACCTGCCAGCCTGATCACACCCTAACCACTCCCCTGCCAGCCTGATCGATGCTTAACTGCTCTTCTGCTGGCCCGATCGCCCCCAACTGCCCTCCCCTGCCAGTCCAGTCACCCTTGAGCCCTGAGCCCTCATCTGTGAAGGTCTTTAGGTTAAAGGCTTGAATACTTTTGCGGTTCAGAAAAAACACTTCTTTTAGTTAAACATTGTTTGGGGTGGCAAATAAGCCCTATTCTCCATTTAAATAATGTAGGACAACCAGTTCCTTTAAAACGTTTTGGATATTGGAAAGAAACCTCACAGCCTTCCTTCCGAATCACCACTTATAGAGACTCTAGCAAAGCCCAAAGCAAGTATTTTGTTTATCTCATTAAATGCTGTGTGTTTGGGTTTTGTGTTTGTTTTTTTATTCCGAGAATGTTCAGATTTAGTTTGTCTGCTTCTCTCTCTGGCAGAATGATTCTCATCTTTTGTGAGTTGAGTAATTGTGGATTGTGGAGGAGGAAGAGGAGGGGGGGGGGGACGGGGGGGGGGGGGGAAATGGGGGGGGGGGAAGGGAGGACATCTGTAATACTCTCAACTATATAATCTATACTAATATAAGAGTAATATTCTAATTAGACCGGGAGATCTTCCAGACGTCCTTCTGGACAAAGCCGGGGGCTTGGTTGGCCTGCAAACTGCCCCCTATAAATACTTTCTCCATCTTTGTGCGGGCAAAACATGCCCATGGCTCACCACCTGTGCATGTTCCAGATTGCAATCCTTTCTTTTCCCCAAATAAATCCTTTTTGGTGACAGACTACCTGGTCAACTTTTGTTTTATGGTTGACATTCTCTATTTTTTATTTATATGTATTATTTATTATGAACCATTTGAAACCAAGTTTCAGACATCATGCATGCTCCTTTTTGTCTAAATAGCTCAGTGTGTATGTCCTAAAAATAAAGATAACAGAAAATATATTGGTTTCCCCTCCCAGTTCCTGACACAGAGTTTCTGAAACCCTTGTAGATTCCTAAGTGTTCTCGGAGCATCTTTTGTTGTATCAAGGTGACTCTGGGTGGGCTCCTGGATGATGGCTGGTCACCAGAAAGGCCAAGCCAATATTCAAGGGGAGAGGGGTTAGAAGTGGAATTAGCATTTGACCATGAGAAAGCCTCCATAAAATCTCAAGAGCATGGGGTTCTGTGAGCTCCCAGGTTGGTGAACACATCCACTCTGGGAGGGAGATGTACCCCAACTCCATGGGACAGAAGCTCCTACACTTAACCCCCACACTCCACCTCACCCTATGTCCCTATGTATCTCTTTATCTGGCTGTTTGTCTGTATCCCTTATCATTTCCTTTAATAAACTAGTAAGTGCATTTCCCTCAAAAATTAATTGTGGTTTGGCTCAGTTGTTAGAGCATTAGCCTGATGAACTACTTGCCTGATTGTTCTGGCAAGTGGCAAACAAAACCAGGTAGAGGACCTGCAATCATGAAGGTAATAGTCTAGTGGGGGAGACTGCCATTAATTAATAGGCAGGTGCAGAATTATAAGTGGTGTTATGCTAAGAAGAAGGGAGAAGACCATGGTGACATTGATACCATTAATAACATGATTATTATTAGCAGGAAAAGAGTAGAGGGAAGACTAGATAGTATAAGCATGCCATTTATACGGCTTTGCCAGAAAACTGCAGTTAACATTCGCCAAATCTGTTCCCTGAAGATAACTAGGGGAAGGGAGTGGACAATAGACACATGCCCAGTAAGGTCTGGATGCTGAGAAGATGCTTATCTGTCAGTCACACCTGGGAGCGAGTCAGTGGGCAGAATAGGCATGGCCACTGCAGGGGCCAAAAATCTGGGGTATTTAACTCCTGAAAAAAGGATCTCTCTCTCTCTCTCTCTCTCTCTCTCTCTCTCTCTCGCTGCTGGCATCTGAATCCTGGCTCGCCCGCTCTACACTCACCCAAGTGGCCCACAGCCATGTTGACTCTGCACAATAGACTAATGGACTTTAATTAGCCTGATGCTATATTGGACTCAACTCCACCATGAAATGGAAACTGGACATTGGCCCTGTTTTTGACTCTGCTAAAACCCCAGCTACATATTTTCCAAGACTGGTTTAAGGGATAATGCAAACCAAGGGATGTGACTCCATGAAAATAAAGCCATTTACCACATCTCCTCTTTCCATGGGGGCCTCCAGAAATTCTTACTCCAGAGGTACCCCAAGACCCCCCAACTCCCACTAGCGACCAAAGAATTCCATCCACCTAATCCTCCAGCAACACCATGAGAGGCTGTAACTGAGAAGTGAGGTTTAGCACTAGCTGGGTGATCTTGGGTAACTTGGCTTCTTTAGTTTCTCTGTAAAATAATGTACATCAACCAAGCTGATCCTGAAGTTCCTTCCAGCCCTAACGTTCTACATTTCTTTGTGAATTTATCTTTTTCCCTTGTTTGTATGAACACTTTTAAAAATAAAATAAAAAATGCCTAATTTAGCAGAAACATTGGCTAACAGATAAGGCAATGTGACTTCTTTTCATACAGCTAATTTAAATCCAACCCAATCATGTTAGGCAGCCTTCCTCGGTGTTTTTGCTGAAACATTGGAATAATGCTTACTAATCATCTTAAGGGGAACTTTGTGAACTATGAGTCAGCAAGTATCATTGAGAAAGAAAGGCAGGAAGCTTACATCCATTTAGCAAAGACAACCCTCTCTGGGGTAGAATTTGAAAAACACCTGGAGAAAGCTGAGGGTGGAGAAATCTCTCTGCCTCTAGCTCCCTGAAATCCCATATTATTCACAACTTTTCAGAATACCTTTGAACAACAATGAAAGTGTTTACTTGGGTATAACACCATTCTTTTTTCCCCTAATACATGAGTGTGAATGTCTTATTATAAGTGGTGTTATGCTAAGAAGAAGGGAGAAGACCATGGTGACACTGATACAGTTAATAACCTGATTATTATTAGCAGGAAAGGAGTAGAGGGAAGACTAGATAATATAAGCATGCTATTTATATGGCTTTGCCAGAAAACTGCAGTTAACATTCGCCAAGTCTGTTCCCTGAAGATAACTAGGGGAAGGGAGTGGACAATAGACACATGCCCAGTAAGGTCTGGATGCTGAGAAGATGCTTATCTGTCAGTCACACCTGGGAGCGAGTCAGTGGGCAGAATAGGCATGGCCACTGCAGGGGCCAAAAATCTGGGGTATTTAACTCCTGAAAAAAGGATCTCTCTCTCTCTCTCTCTCTCTCTCTCTCTCTCTCTCGCTGCTGGCATCTGAATCCTGGCTCGCCCGCTCTACACTCACCCAAGTGGCCCACAGCCATGTTGACTCTGCACAATAGACTAATGGACTTTAATTAGCCTGATGCTATATTGGACTCAACTCCACCATGAAATGGAAACTCTGGACATTGGCCCTGTTTTTGACTCTGCTAAAACCCCAGCTACATATTTTCCAAGACTGGTTTAAGGGATAATGCAAACCAAGGGATGTGACTCCATGAAAATAAAGCCATTTACCACATCTCCTCTTTCCATGGGGGCCTCCAGAAATTCTTACTCCAGAGGTACCCCAAGACCCCCCAACTCCCACTAGCGACCAAAGAATTCCATCCACCTAATCCTCCAGCAACACCATGAGAGGCTGTAACTGAGAAGTGAGGTTTAGCACTAGCTGGGTGATCTTGGGTAACTTGGCTTCTTTAGTTTCTCTGTAAAATAATGTACATCAACCAAGCTGATCCTGAAGTTCCTTCCAGCCCTAACGTTCTACATTTCTTTGTGAATTTATCTTTTTCCCTTGTTTGTATGAACACTTTTAAAAATAAAATAAAAAATGCCTAATTTAGCAGAAACATTGGCTAACAGATAAGGCAATGTGACTTCTTTTCATACAGCTAATTTAAATCCAACCCAATCATGTTAGGCAGCCTTCCTCGGTGTTTTTGCTGAAACATTGGAATAATGCTTACTAATCATCTTAAGGGGAACTTTGTGAACTATGAGTCAGCAAGTATCATTGAGAAAGAAAGGCAGGAAGCTTACATCCATTTAGCAAAGACAACCCTCTCTGGGGTAGAATTTGAAAAACACCTGGAGAAAGCTGAGGGTGGAGAAATCTCTCTGCCTCTAGCTCCCTGAAATCCCATATTATTCACAACTTTTCAGAATACCTTTGAACAACAATGAAAGTGTTTACTTGGGTATAACACCATTCTTTTTTTCCCTAATACATGAGTGTGAATGTCTTATGGAATCTGGAAGTCACTGATGGATAAGCAAGGGAAAGAGCTCAGAAAGATCTGGAGCTTGAGGGACTTGGCCAGAGAATGCAGACTTAGTTGGGGTGTAGAGATAAGCACACTGTAGGAAGGTCCAGCTGCCAGGTAGAAGAGATTACCCAAAATGAAAGATCAAGGAACAATATGTTTACTTCACAATGTTGTCCATGGACCAACGATGAGTACCTGGCATTCTTATTACCAAAGAAGTTCACTACCTCATACCAAGTACCATAATAACGTGGAATAGTGGTCTTACATAATAGAAAGAAAGAAAGAAAGAAAGAGAGAGAGAGAGAGAGAGAGAGAGAGAGAGAGAGAGAGAAAGAAAGAAAGAAAGAAAGAAAGGAAGGAAGAAAAGGAAGGAAGAAAAGGAAGAAAGAAAAGGAAGAAAGAAAAGGAAGAAAGAAAAGGAAGAAAGAAAAGGAAGAAAGAAAAGGAAGAAAGAAAAGGAAGAAAGAAAAGGAAGAAAGAAAAGGAAGAAAGAAAAGGAAGAAAGAAAAGGAAGAAAGAAAAGGAAGAAAGAAAAGGAAGAAAGAAAAGGAAGAAAGAAAAGGAAGAAAGAAAAGGAAGAAAGAAAAGGAAGAAAGAAAAGGAAGAAAGAAAAGGAAGAAAGAAAAGGAAGAAAGAAAAGGAAGAAAGAAAAGGAAGAAAGAAAAGGAAGAAAGAAAAGGAAGAAAGAAAAGGAAGAAAGAAAAGGAAGAAAGAAAAGGAAGAAAGAAAAGGAAGAAAGAAAAGGAAGAAAGAAAAGGAAGAAAGAAAAGGAAGAAAGAAAAGGAAGAAAGAAAAGGAAGAAAGAAAAGGAAGAAAGAAAAGGAAGAAAGAAAAGGAAGAAAAGAAAGGAAGGAAGAAAAGGAAGGAAGAAAAGGAAGAAAGAAAAGGAAGAAAGAAAAGGAAGAAAGAGTCAAAATCCTCTAAGCAAGAAAAGAAAGGGGTATGATTTCCCTCATCCTCCCAATGACTGGAAGAGGTCTTTGCTATGAGTTTCATAATATCCGTATACCCTAAATAGGTGTTAAAGAGGGAAAGGACAGAAAAGATAATTAGCACAAACTTCGATTCATGTGACTTTGATTCCCACGTTGATGCCAGCAAAAAAAACCAATACATAACTGCAAAATAACTTTTTAAAAAAATTATATGACTAAGCAAAACTGGTATTAACAAATCAGTTCTTCTTTTTGGAAAGGACTCGAAACTTGCTAACATAATAGCAACACTTTTCTCATGCCCATAGCACCATTTTCACATCCCACATTTTGCCAGCTTGGTATTTCCTTCCCTATTGCTTAAAAGATTGTCAGATATTTTGAAAGGAGAAAAGAAGTCAATTGAAATGCATGTAGACTGTTCTTTAAAAATTCTGCTAGGACAAGGAGAATTGTAAATATCAGAAATAATTAAATATGAGTTTTCTTTGAGAGGATAAGGAACTTAGATTAATGTTTTATATTTTTTGGGGAAATGGTACATTTGTGTTAAAAGTAAATTTTTAAAATTCATTTAAGCAAAGTAATTCATGCTATTTCATATTATTCTTGAGTTTTCTCAAACATTAAATCCACATATAGCTTACAAGGTATTCTAAGAAAAAAGAAAAACATTTTCATAATAATACATATATTTATTATTACAGAAGTGATTTGGGGACCCAATGATTTTCAAATATTTTTCTTTTTTAAGTAGTGGGAGTAGTTTCTATAATCAACTCTCATGTGAAATGTCAACATATATAACATACAAAAGCTGCCTTGATGAGAGAGGGGATGGACTGAGGACCCCAGTGTAATCTCAATTTAGTATTCAAATAAACTTTTTTTTTGCTTTGCTACTTTATTATCAGAGTCCAGCAGAGGATCTGGCACATAGTAGGAACTCAATAAATATTTGTTGAAGGACTATAATATGCTTGTTAATATTAAATAGAAACCATCTCTTATCTCTATATATAAAAGGCTAATATGCTAAGTGTCCTTCCCACTGTCAGACCAGTTGCTATGATGCACACTGACCACCAGGAGGCAGACGCTCAATTCAGGAGCTGCCATGAAGTGCACAGAGAAACGTCACCGCCAACCTGGCACCAACAAAGCAACACTCGGCTTCCCCCAAGTGAGACATGGGCCCTGCCATCACCCTGGAATGACAGCCCACCAAATTGCAGCCAATGCTGCCATGGCACAAAATGTGGCCCACAGCCCAGCCCAGCCTGCAAACAGTGGCTGTGGGTGCCAGGTAATGACGTCACATTTTTGTTGACATTCTGAAGCCAAAATTATAGACAGAATATGTCTGAAGACCAGCTATTGACGCAACATACCTCTGAAACCAAAAGAAAGAGATGTCGTCAACAGAATATGTCTGAAGAACAGTCATTGACAAGTGCTACCAATACTGGTAGGAACTGCCTTCATAGCAAAAATGAGGTAAATGAGGATGCAATTATCAAACACAGTTGTGGTGGAATGACTGTTACATGTCAATGTTGCCTATCCCTAAATTTCTCTGATGAAAAACCATCTGATGAAAAATTTATTCGATGTTGTAGCAAAGGCAAAGTTTGTCCAAATGATATAAATTTTCCAGAATACCTGGCATACTTAAAAAAATTAATGATAAAGAAAACTCTGATGGTAAAGATTTCATGGAAAATATTCATTGTTATATCATGTTGTTTTTGTTTATTTGTTAAGCAATTTATATATTATTTTCATGTACATTTTACTAATTTTCTTTCATCTCTGACACTTCTATTATAAAGGAAAGATGAATAGCGATATTAAAATATTTCTTCTAATTAATTTTTAAAAAATTGTGCATGAATTTGTGCACCGGGTCACTAGTAATATATATTAGGAAATGTATAAAAATAATTAAATAATATAAAAATAGAAACTATTTTTAGTGGTTAGAGCATCATCCCATGCATCAAAAAGGGTTCAATTCCTGTTCAGGGCATATATCTAGGTTGCGAATTTGATCCTTGGCTGGGGTGCATCCCAGAAGCAACTGATCAATGTTTCTTTCACATTGATGTCTCTCTCTCTCTCTCTCTCTCCCTCTCCCTCTCCCTCTCCCTCTCTGTCTCTTTCTTCTGTTTCCTCTCTCTCTCAAATTAGTGACATATCCTTGGGTGAGGATAAATTATATATGTGTGTGTGTGTGTGTGTGTGTGTGTGTGTGTGTGTGTTTTAGTACTTAGCAAAGCAATGTGAATTCATTTTTATTTGAAGTATATATATTTTTTCATTTATTTTTTTATTTAAATGTTTTTCAATTACATTTTACATTCAATCTTATTTTGTATTAGTTTCAGGTGTTCAGCATAATGGCTAGACAATCAAACTTTACAAAGTGTTTCCCTGATATTTCTAGTACCCACCACACATAGATATTAAATATTATTGCTTATACTAGAGGCCCGGTGCACAAAATTTGTGCATGGGGGAGGTTGTCCCTCAGCCTGGCCTGCACCCTCAATCAGTCGCAATCCGGGACCCCTCAAGTAGGATCCCTAGGCCTGGCTGGTGATCAGGGCCTATTGGGGCTTTCCTTCCCCCGGCTGCTGGCAGCTGGCCCCGCCCCTGACACTGCCACTGCTTGCCATCTTTGTGGTGCTGCCCCTGCCCCCCACCACTGGTCTCCTCCCTCTACAGGTGACAGGCATGGGGTGAGATCACTTGGCTGGCTTGGGCCACCCTCTGTGAGGCGATCATTGACTGGACCCGCATACCCACCATAGCGTCTCTGGGCCTCCCTCTTTGGAGCGATTGCAGAGCCCTGCTATCGATTTCCCAGCAGAGGGTGGCCTGGGCTTCCCTCTTTGGGGTGATTGATCGTGGAGCACCCCCATCAATTGCCCCGCAGAGGGTGGCCTGGGCCTCCCTCTGTGGGGTGATCATGGGGCAATGGCTGGGCCCCCCAACCAATCGCATCGCACCTGCCCTGGCTGGCCTGGTGCCAGTGGGTGTCATAGCATGGTCGTCCAGAAGGTCATCCAGATGGTCTTTCTGCTGTTCAGTCATTCGGTCAATTTGCATATTACACTTCTATTATTATAGATCCCCTATGCATTACTTTACATCCCCATGACTGTTTGTAACTACCAATCTGTATGAGAAGTACATTTTGAGTTCAGTGGTGTGCCATGCCAAAGTGAACTGAAAAGATCAAGTAGCCACTCTCTACTTTGCCTGGACACTCTTCCCCGTCTTCCTATGACTGACTCCTTCTCATCTTTCACCTTCCGGCTTCAGCTAAAATGTCACCTTCTTTGATGCCTTCCCTGACCCTTCCATCTAAAATAGCTCCTTCTCCCCAGTTGGTTATCACATTTCCCTACCCCTTTCCTACATAGACTTCATTGCATTCTACAGGTATCTTGTTTATTTATTTGTTGGCATGTTGACCAAGACATGTTCTGCCTCCTTTGGGGCCAAGCACAGTGTCTGTCCTATCTGAAGGGCTCAATGAATATTTTTAATGAATGGATGAATAAATAATCAAACTTATATAGTGCCCTTAATAGGAAATAATAGGAATTTGAATACCGGTTGGATTTGGAATGTCTGTGGATGGAGAAGTTCCCCAGCCCTGGGGAGGCTGTCAAGATTTTAATCAGTTACTATCAGTCCCCTGCTTAAACCCCCAGGATCCACTTATTTCTATGTATGGTACTTATATTCACTTTCCTCCGCTGTGAATGACAACACTAACATAAATTTGACCTCATAAATAAAAGTCAATTTTTATTACCACTAATAAGAACCCCTTTCTCTCAGAGAAGGGCTCATAGGAGACAAGGGAATTCTTTAGAAGTGCCTCCTTGTATGTGTTTAGGGAATGAGAAGTAGGTGGGGTGACTCATCTTGAGCCAATTAATATAGTTTCATTAAACAGATTGAGACTCAACTTGGGAATATTTAAACTTTAGTTGGAAAAGGCCCACCAGAGGTCTATTTGCATGAAAGGCTCAGAAGCTTCCTAGGAAGACTTACTTCAAAAGAATTACTCAGTTATGGGAGAAGAAAGCCAATTTTGAATGTTGCATTGTTGTTTGTCATTCAGATTTGAAGAGCTTGTGCATCATGTCAAAAGCAAGAACTGGACAGAAAAGTTTAAGTGGAACGTGGTGGGGAAAGGGATGCTATCATATGCAGTGTGGAGGTAGCACAGTGTGGACCTCCCTGTGTGATGGCACCAGAGGGTCCACCTGGATCTTTCCCCAATATTGGAAGCTGAGAAGATATATCTGCAGAATTTGCAAGGGGGTTAGGAATCTTCCAACCTCAAGTAGAAGACAGAGCCTAAGAAACACTGGTTACTACTGCTAATAAATTTCCACCATTTCATTTTATTTTCTTCTCCTATACCTCCCGAATAGAATGTTTTGCCACTAGTAAAAAGAATGAGGTACTAGTAAAGCCCTGGCCAGTGTGGCTCAGTTGGTTGGAGCATCGCCTGGTACACCAAAAGATGGCGGGTTCAATTTCCAGTCAAGGCGCAGACCCAGGTTTCGGGGTTTGATTCCACATTTGGGGCATGTATGGGAGGCAACCAATTGATGTTTCTCTTTCCCCCTTCCTCTCTCTAAAGCAGTGGTTCTCAACCTTCCTAATGCTGTGACCCTTTAATACAGTTCCTCATGTTGTGGTGACCCCCAATTTCATTGTTACAAATTGAACATAATTAAAGCATAGTGATTAATCACAAAAACAATATGTAATTATATATGTGTTTTCCAATGGTCTTAGGCGACCCCTGTGAAAGGGTCATTCGACCCCCAAAGGGGTCATGACCCACAGGTTGAGAACCACTGCTCTAAAGTCAATTAAAAAAAAAGAATGAAGTAAATATACATGTATTGGTATAGAATATTTGCCAAGATTTATTATTGTTAAGTGTAAAGAGATGGAGAACAGTATAAATATTATGCTAGTATCCATATTAAAGGAAATTTACATATACATGTATATATATAGAACTAGAGGCCCGGTGCACAAAAATACGTGCACTGGGGAGGGGGGCCCCTCAGCCTGACCTGCTCCCTCTCACAGCCCGGGAGCCCTCAAGGGATGTCCTGCTGACTGTTTAGGCCCGCTCCTTGTGGAGAGTGGGCCTAAGCCGCAGTCTGGCCTCCCTCTGCAGGAAGCAACTGGGCTGATCATGGGAAGGTGACGCCCCCATCATCCCATTGCTGCTGCCACTGCCAACCGCTGCAGCTGCCAGCCCTTGGCCCTCGCTTCTTAGCGCTGGCCCTGCCGCCTGCCCACTGGTGGATAAGGGGCATCTGGGGCCAGGCCAGCTAGGGGAGGGGCTGTGGGAGGTTGAGGCACAGCAGGTCACACCCCATCCGGCCTCTGCAGAGGAGTGGCGCCGGGACCGGGACCAGGCCCACACCACTGCCTCTGTGGCTGCCTCTGTAGAAGGGGTGGTGGCAGCAGAAGCGCTGCCTCCCACTCCCACAGCAGCGCCGCCTCCTCTCCCACAGTGGCGCCTCTCCCGTGCCGCTGGCCCTAGGCCCTCACAGCCCCTGTGGCTTTGTCTGGATGGATGTCCAGAAGACATCTGGTCTAATTAGCATATTACCCTTTTATTAGTATAGATATATTTAGAAGGATACACAAAACCATTTATAGTGATTAATTCTGAGAAGGTGACTTGGTGTGGAAGTCATTGTGGATGAGAGACTTTCCATTCTTTGCTCCTTTGGATTGTTTGAATTTCTTTTTTAGAGATATATATGCATATAACATAGATACTTATAATTATAAATATATTATTTTTTATATATAACTCATAAAAACAAGCATTACAAAACATAAAATTGAAAATGACTGGTAAGTTCATTTGAACTTGCTCATATTGACTATTACTATGTATCCCAAATAAAAGGAAAAAAAGAACACACCATCGATGTAGATATTTTCAGTTTTCATATATATCTATACTTTTTTAAATATGAATTTTCTTATTATGGGTAGTCCAGTTTCTTTCTCAGAAGCAGAATGCAACAATAGTGCGTAAGAGGTCTGGTTCTGATGTCCAACAACCTGGGATCAATCTTAGCTCTGTCATTTATTAGTTATGCATCTTGGTAAATTACTTAACCTACCTAAGCTTCCATTTTGCTGTCTTTAAAATGTGGGAGAATAACAGCATCTCCTGTTTTGGGGGGTGTTTATGAAAATTGAAGGAAATAAAGCAGTTGACATGATTAGCCCACTGACTGACCCAAAGTAAGCACTTGATAAATGTTATTATTTGAAAGTGCATAGGATGCAAATGAAGACCACACAACAGTGGAGATTAATGGGATAAAGTCAACATTTGTTTTCCATTTTGAACAATGCGGACACCAAGTGACAGATAATAAAACACATTTAGAGAAGTTCCATTTGTGTAATTACTAATCTAGTAATTTCTAGTTATTGGTTGAGGTTTAAGTTTCCCAAGGACAGCAGACCATTGAGAGTTGAATGGGTGTGGGTAAAATGGCAGAGCTTCCTGGCCAGTCTAGAAAACACTTTGTTACCTCCTTCATCTACTTGTCTTTCTGGATGCTCTTACTATTTTTTTTTAAATATGTTTTCATTGATTTCAGAGATAAAGGGAGACAGATAGAAATAGTAACATCAATGATGAGAGAGAATCATCAATTTGTGCTTCCTACATGCCCCACACTAGGGATTGAGCCCACAACCTGGGCATGTGCCCTGACTGGGAATAGAACCGTGACCTCCTGGTTCATAGGTCCACACTCAAACACTGAGCCACACCACCCGGAGCACTTACTATTCTTAGTTTTCCCATATGTCACTTATCCAGGTGGAAAGAATCATGGACTTTATGAAGAGAAAGCGAATAGTTCAAAGTTGACTCTAACTAATGAGCTGGGTGACCTCAAGGCCACAGTATCCCCACTAGTAAAACAAAGAAATGGGCTCAGATGACCTCTGAGGTTCTTCCGGATCTAACAATTCTACTGAGAAATGCCATGCCTGCGTAGTCCTTCCAGTCGCTACCAATTCTATATTCTGCATTACTTACTCCATTCTGATGAACTCCAATTAGGAGGTGACAGAGAGCTTAGCAAAACCTCAACTATTAAAAATAAGCTTCTTCCACAACTATCAGAATCTAGAGAACTGAATAAAGATTAATTTAAAATTGGTGTAAACATCTGTTTCTGAATATTTTCACTTTGTAATTTAATTTGTGAAGAGAAGTTTCCATCAGAGGAGGGGAAAACTAAATTAAGAATGGAAATCTTTTGGAGTTTAAATAAAACAAATTGATTTAAATTACTAAAATCTACTAAGAATAAGATTAATTTTTTAAATATCTCCTATTCAAATGATACAGTACTTTTACTTGGTGTGCTCATTTAACTTATATATTTCAGCATTTTGCGGAAATGTTATACCTTATGCATGATAATGATGGGAATACCTTACATTTGTGGAGTTGGCGCTTCACAATTTACCAAGAGATTTTACAGTTTAATAACTTAAAACTAAAACATCCATCTATCAAGAATTTGATAATAAATAATACAGCTCTTTTCTCTTGTCAAAAATGATAAATTGATGTTTAGGTTAAAGTTTACTTTATAAAACAAATACTGCAAGTTGGTAAAAAAAATGTTTAATGCAAAATAGGGTGATATGTTCTGAAATGCTTCTAACTTTTTTCCCACAATAGTGAGTTAGGCAATATTCAAAGCACTTCCTTATTTTAACTTTAAAATTTGAAACAACTTCTCTATATCAATAATAAAGACTCTTTGTTTTTCACCAGGCAGGGAATCCACTGCATCATTTGATATGCAACATGATATTTGATATAAAGCAAGTTGTTTAATCAGGCTATTGAAATTGTTGTATAACACCAAGTCATATGCTATAGAACTAATCTTTTATTGGATATACTGCCAGGTTCTCATAAATGCATAATAAAATATGTTCATTTGGTTTTGGAAAGTAGTACAGAAATAGCAGTAGCAAATTTCATTGTTTCAGAAACTGAAGAGAAAAAATTTGAATTTTAACATAAACTCATTATAGCTATTTTAATGTCATTAGTTTTTTAATAGAAAAAAATTGTTTACATTGGACTGCGTCATTTGAATAGATTAGGGAAATTCCATTTTGGTTCTTTCTTCCATATTCTGGGATATGATAATATAGAACAGTAAGACATTTGATTTCTTTATGGAGTAGAAATGCTGAAGTGAATCATTCATTCATGTATTCAACAACAATCTGTTGAGAACTTACTCTATGTGAGACATGCTAAGTAAGCCTCAAGGAAAGAAAAAGGAGTTTGTAACTGGGTAGTTGCATGATAACCAATACCTGTTTATAGATGATGGGTCAAACTCCAAGTACCAACAATGGATGCTTTAATAAAAAATTAAAAATAAAAAAAAAATAAAAAAGATCAAGGAGTAGGACACTAGAGTCCTCAGGGAAGGCTTTGCCCAAGAGAAAGAGCCTGAAAATATGGCTTGTATTTGTATAGGAGGAAATAAATGCAGAGAGTAACCCAGGGAGGAGAAACAATATACAAAACATTATCATGCAGAAGTCAAGTCCAGAAGATAATAAGTAGGTTGCAGAGCATAGAACTTTATAATTACTCAAGGGTTGGTCTTTGGACCAGTAAATTAGCATCCTGTAGGAGCTTGTAGAAATACAGAATCAAAATCTGATTCCGCATGTTCAAGGCCTTTGGGTGCTTTGTATATACATTAAGGTCTGAGGAGTTTTAATCTAAGCCAATCCATTTTTCAGAGGGATCTGAACCAGAGAGTGACTGGACGGCTTGGCTTCCCTGAAGATAATGCAAACCTCACTTTAGAAAGACTCCTGGAAACAGGGAGTTTTCTCCCCAATTTCACAATGTTTGCCTGAACAGGAGGGAGGCAGTAAGTTGGATCTGATGGTGGGAGTATTTGAATGCCAACTTAAGCAGCTCAGGCCTCATCTATTCATGAACTGAACAAACATTTATTGAACTCCAATGTGGCAGCACTGGGTGAATACAGAGACGAATAAGATAGGCTCTGCCCCTAAGAAGCTCACAGTTTTCTGGGGAAGCAAGGAACCAACAATTATAAATATCTTTGTAGTGAGTTTTAAAGGTTTATAATAGAGAAATTAACATGATTTATTCAGTTAACATTTATTGAGTACCTAGTACTTGCAAAATTGTGGTATCCAGGAGTATTCGGGAGTGGAAAGAAACAGAGAGATGGATCAGTTAAGTGGCTACTGCCCAAGAGTAAGAAGTAAAGGCTTTGGTCAATGTGAGGTTGATGGAAGACAAAAGAAGCAAGTCTGCATTAACCCAGAGGTTACCATAAGACAAGGTAGAATTCATATCCCTGAGTGGAGAAATAGGGAAGATGGGAGAGTGAGCCAGATTATTGGAAATTTGTTTGCTTTACTTTTTAGTTAAGGGGAGAGAGATATTTGGTTTTAGACATGTAGATCTTGAATGAATATTCATAAAGAACTCTCTAGTAAGGAATTTGAGATTCAGAACTGGAGCTTAAGAGAAAAGCAGGGCTGAAGAATCATTGAGTGGATGTTTTGTCTTCCTAACAACCCATTTTCCTTACTGGGAAGTCATTATCATTGATTGTGCTGTCCCAAGTCATCTGTTAGGGGGCCAGTTACATTCTGTTTTTTTGTTATTGTTGTTTTTTATAAAATATATTTTTATTGATTTCAGAGAGGAAGGGAGAGGGGGAGATAGATAGAAACATCAATGACAAGAGAGAATAATTGACCGCTGCTTCCTGTGGATCGAGCCCATCATATGCCCTGACCAGGAATCCAAACTTGACCTTCTGGTTCATAGGTCAATGCTCAACCACTGAGCCACGCCAGCTGGGCACATTCTGTTTTTTAAAATAAAGGTCTTAAGCCTTTGCTTTGTCAGCTGCAAGCAATACAAGTGGTTTAGTAATCTCAGTCACAACCATATGCTCAGGAATGTCACTTTATTTCCTTTTCCCGTTAGCGCAACAATAACAACAAAAATTGCCAATAACCAAGCTATTTTCTTAAACTGCATCTTCAAAATTCTGCTGTAGTACATTTTGTGTGTGAGTGTTCACTTTTATTTTATTTATTTATTTTTTTAAATTTTTTTTAATTGATTTTTTACAGAGAGGAAGGGACAGGGATAGAGAGTTAGAAACATCGATGAGAGAGAAACATCGATCAGCTGCCTCCTGCACACTCCCCACTGGGTATGTGCCCGCAACCAAGGTACATGCCCTTGACCGGAATCGAACCCGGGACCCTTGAGTCCGCAGGCCGACGCTCTATCCACTGAGCCAAACTGGTCAGGGCGAGTGTTCACTTTTAAAATGCATTGGCTAACTTCAGAAACCACAGCCACCCTATATCCTATAAAATTTAACCAACTGTATGAATGCTTATTATAGTTAATGCACAGCTGGGTGGTTTAAATTCCTCTGAAGTTAATTGGTAATTTAATATGAACACGCAGATTTAGGAACTGCTATATGTGACCAGTATGTGCTTGCTCTTTTTCTTTCCCCCCTTCAATATTGACTATTCAAACTGCTAGCTTCTGTAGGCGCCTCTATCTGGCACATATACCTGTGGCATTATAGGGACTGAATGAATCTTGCTGCAGTAGACCTGGTGGATGGAGTGTCCGGGGTGATTCCTGGGCACTGATGCCACTACTTAGTAGTAGATCTCTCTCACCTATTTGCCATGCTGGCTCATTTATGTAACAAGAGTTCCTATATTGGTCTCCAAAGAGATACTTGTGATGTAGGTAAATACATTCACTTTATAGGGGAGACCAAAGAGACTCTGCAGGAGGAAATTTAGAGTTATGGTGAATGGTATGGGCTTTGGAATTAAATAGAATAGGGCTCAAATCCAGGCTGTCACTTTTTAACCAGATGATCTTGGGCAAGTAACTTCTAAAAAAAGAGCCAACTAGTGTATTTTTATTGGAAGTAATCCATGCACATAGTATAAAAGGGTATATAATAAAAATAAGTCTCCCTGCACTTCAGATCTGTAGAGCAACCACTCTTAAGAGTTTCTTATATAAACTTTCAGAATTTTCATGTACATGCAAGCATGGTACAATACAAATGTGGCTGTGTAAGTGTGCAAGCATATCTATATCACTTCCTAGAACTGGCATTTTTGTCACCCGTATGTGCACTTAAAATTTGGTATGTGGATACTTCCTGATAGCCAGTCAAAGATTTCAGTGGGTAAGAGTGACAATTTTCCCGCATGCCACTTCTTAAAAATTGTACCAATTAGATAGATGAAAATAACGTGATGTGGTTTCTTGAAATGTTTTTGAAATAGAACACATAAAAAAGCACACAAAACATAAATGTGCAGTTCACTGAATTATCAAAGAAGCAAATAAGTCAGGTCAAGAAATAAAATATCAGAACCTTATGCTTCCTCCTAATCATTAAGCTTTTTCTCCTTTCTAAAAAATTAACATCATAGTTCAGTTTTGCCTGCTTTTGAACTTATATACATGGAATCATACATACTATGCATTTTTTGGTGCCTGGCTTCTTTTGCTCAATAATATGTTTGTGTGATGATTCCTCCAGGTTGTTGTGTACAACTCTAGTTCTTACATTTGCATTGTTATATAGATTTCTATAATGTAAATACATTGCAAAATTTGGGTAATTTCCAGTTTTTTATTTTTATGAGTAATGCTACATATTCTTGTACATGCCTCTTTTTAAAAAAATGTTTTTATTGATTTTAGAGAGAGAAAGGAAGAGAGGGAGAGAGAGAGAAACATCAATGGGAGAGAGAAATATCAATCTGTTGCCTCCCATACTCATCCCAACTGGGGTTCGAACCGCAACCTGGGTGTGTGCCCTTCCCAGTAATTGAACCTGTGACATTTCAGTGCATGGGATGATGCAGCCGTGGGCAAACTACGGCCCTCGGGCCGGATCCGGCCCATTTGAAATGAATAAAACTAAAAAAAAAAAAAGACCGTACCCTTTTCTGTAATGATGTTTACTTTGAATTTATATTAGTTCACACAAACACTCCATCCATGCTTTTGTTCCGGCCCTCCGGTCCAGTTTAAGAACCCATTGTGGCCCTCGACTCAAAAAGTTTGCCCACCCCTGGGATGATGTAACCAACTGAGCCACACTAGCAGGGCTTGTATATGCCTCTTCATGTACATGTGTATGCATTTCTGTTAGGTCTATACCTAGGAATAAGGCACTGCCATAGCCATGTCAAATTATCCTACCTTCTTTAGGATGAAAAACCACATGGAAAGAGAGGCCAACCAAGTTAGCCAATGTACCTACTGAATACAGCTGCATGCATGAGTAACCTCAAGTAAGACCAGAAAAAGAATTGTTCAGCCAATCCCTATGATTGTGATAAATAATAATTATTGTTGGTTCAAGTCCCTAACTTTGAAGCCATTTGTTACATGGCAATAAACAACTGACATAGAAGTCGGTACCCGAAGTGGGGTTTGTTTCTAAAAGACTTATGAATGTAGCTTTTGAGGCATGCAATCAACCTTCATAAGATTCTTGGGAAATCTACAGTTTTTTAAGAGAATTATATTGGTGAAAGTACTTTCATTTTAGAGTAAAAGCAACAGAGACAATTACAAATGAAAAGACACCCATGGGGCGGGGGGCGGGGGGGGTGACACCCATAAGTCCCCAACATACTGGGGCAGAAAATAAGTAAAAAGCAACCTAATTTGCAAATAGAAGTCATTTCTTATGGAAAAGGAAGGATTTCTCATGATGGAGCCAGGAGTTCAGAGGTCAGGGCTAAGAGCCACAGAAAACACTGGAGAGAGAACAACCACTCCCAGGGAGCAGAACTGGTCATAATCGAAGAGCATTTTCTACTCCCAGAGCAGGGGGCGTTGGTAACATATGTCTAGCAGAATTTCACTACTACAAGCCTTCCATTCCTTCCGGAACTGAATGGACCTATTAGAGTTTCTTTTCCTGTCTCGCCACTGTACACTGAGTACATAAAGACCCTCATTTGTATCCAGACTTGATGCAAATTGCAAGAATACTGATTTCAAACTTAATGCCATGATTGGATGAAACGTTGGGAGTCCTTGGAGGGAAAAAAAATCTATTTTGCATGCGGGAGATATGTGAATTATTGAGGCCAAAGGATAGACTCTGTAACACAGTTGTTACAAATAATAGCTCCCTGTCAATCAATCACCGTTCCAAGAATTCATTACCCATGTACCTTGACTCTGGGCTGGCCTTGGAACTTGCTTTGGCCATGGGGACACCAGCAAACATGATGCAAACAGAGGCTTATTAAGTACATTGGGGTGAGCCCTCGCAAAACTTTGTTCAAGTCCCTCAGTTTGCAGTAGTCTGTTACACAGCAGTAAATAATTGAAACATTCCTTACCCCCCTTCTATAATGAGATTTAGAAGAAAATGAAACAATGAGATAGAAGCGCTCACGTTAGGTATAATAATGAGAGAGATAAGCCAGTCTTGCCCCTGAGAAAAGGAAAAAGGTGGTAAAGAGGGCATTCTCTATAAAAGATCTGAGAACATAGCCCTTTGGGCTACTGTGCCTTATAGTGGTTTTTCAGTTCTCAGGAACAATGAGGACCATAATAGCAAACCATAGTTTAAGAGGGGCTATTAACACTGTACTTAATGCCAGCCACATCTACTCCAAGGGGACAAATCATGGAATTAGAAAATATCTATAGTGAATACCAATTGTGTTCTCAGCCCACTTTCCATAAACTTCCCCCTTTCTGCATTTTATCTGTGTATATGGTGTAGAAAAAAGCTAATATGACCCTCCCATGGGTACTGAACCCCCTAGCTGCAGTTAATTAGCGCAAGTGTGAGCATGTGATTCCAAAGAATTTAGTGCGTGAGTGCTGGGAGAGAGGATGCAAATGGTAGGGATAATTATGAAACAAGAGTGGCTGTGAACTATGGCCATATGTGGGTGACTCCTGCAGATGGGTGTAACGTACATGGAGGTTCACTGAAACTAGTCTCTCAATAGAGTATTTTGAAATTGTGCATTATACCAGTGTATTTTGAATGTTTTCATGACAAAAAGTTTTTTTAAAAGCTTAATTGCTAATTTTTATTTTATGCAAACCTATACTAATTTTTCAAGATTAATTTTTAAAAATAAATATTCTCATTCCTAGGTGGCAGGACCATTCTCAGAGATAATAAAATCCTTGTCCTAAAAATTTAACACCCCAAGACACCCTCCGTCCTATATAATAAAAGGCTAATATGCAAACTGTCCCCTCAGGAGTTTGACCAACTGTGAGTTTGACCAACTAGGAGTTTGACCGCTCACTATGACGTGTGCTGACCACCAGGGGCCAGCGCGGACTGAAGGAAGACCCTGGCTGGCAGCCGGCAGTTGGGGGAAGGAAGGTCCCAATCAGCCTTGATTGCTGGCCAGGCTTAGGGACCCTACCCGTGCACAAATTTCGTGCACTGAGCTTCTAGTCTTTAATATAAACGGAAAGAAAAACTCCTACATATATAATCTAATATAAAAGCACTTACTTAACACAGTGTAAAAGAGTAATTCTTAAACTTTTTGGGTCAGACAGATCCTTTGAGAATCTAATGGAAATTTTGGACAGATTTTCTGGGGGGCAGGGAGGACCAATTTTAGTAGGTTTGCAGGCTTTCAGAAGTCTATCTATAGATTTATATGATGCCAGGTTAAGAACCCTTAGTCTCAAAAAAGACAAAATACTCAGGAATAAGTTTAACCAATGTGCAAGATCTATACACTGAATGTGACAAAACTTTGTTGAAAAAAAATAAGTGTGACCTTAATAAATGGAAAGACATCCCTTGTTCATGGATTGAAAGACTTAATATGTTAAGATGGCAATATTCCTCAAGTTAATCTACAGATTCAGTGCAATCTATATCAAAATTCCAATTGCCTCTTCTTTTTCTTCAGAAATGAACTGGTCCTAAAATTCATATGGATGTGCAAAGGACTTGGAATAGACAAGACAATATTGAAAAAGAAGAACTAAGTTGGAGAGCACACACTTCCTGATTTCAAAACCTACTACAAAGCTACATGACAGTGTTCTACTGGCATAAGAATAGATATATACATCGTGAATTAGAAATTAGAGTCCAGAAATAAATCTGTACATTTATGGCCAACTGATTTTTAAAAATATATATATTTTTATTGAGTCCAGAGAGGAAGAGAGAGAGAAAGAGAGAGAGAGAGAGCGATAGAAACATCAATGATAAGAGAGAATCACTGATCAGCTGCCTCCTGTACACCCCACACTAGGGATCAAGCCTACAACCCAGGCATGTGCCCTGACCAGGAATCGAACTGTGACCTCCTGGTTCATAGGTTGACGCTCTACCACTGAGCCATGTGGGCCAGGCGGGCCAACTGATTTTTGACAAGGGTGCCAAGACCATTTAATAGAGAAAGAATGGTTTCAACAAATGATGCTTTAACAACTGAATATCCACATGCAAAAGAATTAATTTATATTCCCACTTTATAACATTTACAAAAATTAACTAAAAGTGTAAAAGCAAAAACTACAAGATGTTGAAGAAAATATAGGTGTGCATCTTCATGAGCTTGGAATAGCAATAGTTTCTTAGATATGACACCAAAAGCACAAGCTACAAAAGAAAAAATAGATACATTGGACTTAATCAAAATTAAAAACTTTTATTGATCAAAGGACACTATCAACAAAGTGAAAAGACAACTCATAGAATAGGAGAAAGTATTTGTAAGTCATATATCTGATAAGGGTCTAGTATCCAGAATATATGGAGAACTCTTAGAACTCAATAATTAAAAGACAAATAATTAAAAATGGGCACAAAACTGGAATAGACATCTCATCAAAGATATACAAATAACCAATAAGATATGAAAAAATATCATTAAACATCAGGAAAATTAAAATTAAAACCACTCCACATCACAATGGCTATAATTTAAAAAGTGAATAATAAATGTTGTCAAGGATATGGACAGATAAAAACCCTCATTGCTGGTACAAATGTAAAGTGGTGGGAAACAGCCCCACCAAACAATGCAACCACTGGGGAAAACAATTTGGTAGTTCCTCAAAAAGTTACTTACCATAAGACCCAGCAATTTCAATCCTAGGTATATATAAAAGAGAACTGAAAACATAAATTCCCACAAAAACTTGTACACAAATGCTCATAGCATCATTATTCAAATAGCCCAAAAGTAGGAACAACCCAAATGTTCATCAACTGATGAACGAATTTTTAAAAAAAGTATATCCACACATAAGAATATTATTCAGCCATAAAAATGAATGAAATTCTGACACATGCTATGGATATACTTGAAAACATTATACTATGTAAAAGCCAAACATAGAAGGATAAATACTGTATGACTCTGCTTATTTGAAATAGCTAGAATAGGCACATTTATAGTGATGGAAAGTACATTAGAGGTTACCAGAGGCCAGGGAAGGGGGCAGTGGGGAGTTATTGCTTAATGGGTATAGAGTATCTGTTTGGGGTGATGAAAATGTTCTCTAATTAGATAGTAATCACAGTCACAAACCTTGTGAATATACTAAAAACAACAACAACCCTGAATTGCACACTTAAAAACTGAATTTTTCTGTATGTGAATTATATCTCAATTAAGAAAAAACACACCACTTAGTCTAAAGAGAAATTATGCTCTGTTGGTAAAGTACATGTTATTGAAAGGAAACATTTGAAATACAGTACATATTTTGATTTGTGAAAATCATACTCCTTACTTTAAAATACAATTCTAAATATATAATAAGATAAACCATCTGAAGCTTATATTAATTATACTTATATGTTTATACTTATCATATTACATGGATTTCTGCTTCATGGAATAAAATCTGAGCAAAAGAATGTAACTTCCACAAGGCAATGGATCACACAGAAATTTTACGTTTCTAACTTTGGAAACTGCAGCTAATTCTTGAGGCATGGCTGTGTGTGTTTGAAAATCAGTTTACCAAATGTATAGGTTATCTGGTAAATGGCTCCATTATAGAAGGTATTATAATCTTAACTAGAGGCCCGGTGCATGGATTCGTGCACATTGATAGGAAATTAATTAGAAGGTGGCCGGTGGGGCAGGACTGGGTGAGAGGGGCCAAATATGCCCTGGAGTCAACCTCCCACAGTCCCTCCCCAGCCAGCTGCACCTGGGGCAGCACCATGGCTCAAAGGGTGTCTGCGGAGTGAATGGGGTCCCTCCGGTAGGTGGGGTCCCTCGGCCTGGCCTGCAGGGATTGGGCCAAAAATGACTCTCCGACATCCCCCAAGGGGTCCCGGATGGCAAGAGGGTGACGCACCCCAGAATCGGGCACCCTCCTCTCTGATTCCGGGTGCATCACCCGAGAACTGCAGCTCCCAAGTCACCACAGCTCTGCAGCTCCTGCATTGAGCATCTGCCCCCTGGTGATTATTGCTCATCATAGCTACCGGTTGGATGGTCGGGCAGTTGCTTAGGCTTTTTATATATACTAGAGGCCCATTGCAGGAAGATTCCTGCAAGAATAGGACTTCGCTCCCATCTCTGTAGTTCCTACCCCACCCTTCTCTGCTGCTCCTACCCCGCCCTTCTCTGCCGCTCCTACCCCGCCTTTCTCCGCTACCTTGGCTCCATTGCTTGGCTTCCTTCTACGGTGTCTTCAGTCTTCCCTCCCAGCCGGTATATGCAAATTAGCCGCTATCTTTGTTGGTGGTTAATTTGCATATCGCTCTGATTAGCCAATGTTGGGTATAGCGAAGGTACGGTCAATTTGCATTTTTGTCTATTATTAGATAGGATAGATTACTTTAGGCCTGGAAATCAAATGATCAGGGTTGCTCTCCTGGCTTTGTCACTTAGCTTGTTTCTACTTCTTTATTTGAAGTTGAGGTGGTTGGAATGAAGGTTCCTTCTAGTTTTAAATTTATGAACTTACTTGATCTTATTGCGACTTTATAGTCAAAGGTGTTCTGCAATTGTTTTACTTGCTCAGACTGCATTCAAACATATACACTTTAAAATTCAGTAAATTATGGGGGGGGCGGTGGAAGTGCAAGAGGGCATAGAGGGGATAAATGGTGATGGGAAAATAAAATTCAGTAAATTAATACTGAATCATAAAATTTGAAAAGGATTAAATTGTCCACCCAACATTTATTAAATTGGACCAACTGAACTCATGCTGAGGACTAGTCTAAAGCAATAGCACCACCAGGTGGCTACTCTTCTGATATGACAACTTCATTGAAAAATGATAGGTTGGCCTTTCCAGTCAAATTAGGGCAAGTGGTTCAGATAGGCCTATTTCAGGAAACAAGTTTAATAATATTTAATAATATTAAATAATATATGTTTAAACTAACTAATGTTTATGACATTGGGCTTAGGTACTTATTTTATAATTTAAAAAATTCTCTCAATATTTTTTGTTTAGTGCCCAAGTACAAGAACAAAATAAACAAAAAACACTTGTATTCATAGATGTTATATTCTAGTGTAAGGAAGTAGACAATAAATAGTAAGTGTAATAAATTAGTAAATTATAATATGTTTAGTGGGAAGGTGTATTTAAAAATCAGGATAAGAGGGATGTTGAGTAGGTTGCAATTTTAGAAATACTTTAAAAAATGTTTTTATTGATTTCAGATAGAGGAAGGAAGAGGGGAGAGAGATAGAACATCAATGAGAGAGAATCACTAATTAACTGCCTCCTGCACGCCCCCTACTGGTTTTCAAGCCTGCAACCTGGGCATGTGCCCTGACCTAAAACTGAATGGTGACCTCCTGGTTCATGGGCATATGCTCAACCACTGAGTCACACTGGCCAGGCAAGTAGGTTGCAATTTTAAATAGGATGATATTTGAGCAAAGACTAGAAAGAGTTGAGGTCAATTCTACATGCTTGTCTGAAGAATAAAATTTCATAGACTTACAATCTAAATATTTACCTTTAATTCTACCATGCTGCTAAAATTTTGCTTCCTCAAGTATTAGTTTTAGGAAGGAGGAGATGTCATACCAGATCAATATGAATAGAAATGACATTTTGAAAAATGATGTTGCCCCATAGAAATGCACCTTTCCTACTACAGAGATTATAATGGCTGTCTTTAGATAGTTCAGAAAGATGCATGAAATGGCAAGTTTGTTACCTTATTTCTCACCACCTTACCATGACATTTACACATTGAAAATTGTGTTACTATGAAAGTAAGAACTACTCTAGTCTCAGGAATTGAGAACTGAGAGAAGGAAAGAGAAGGTGGAGGTGGGATGTAATTACCAACAAAGATTAGTTAAAAAAAAAAAAAGATCAAATTTCTCTAGACCAGTGGTTCTCAACCTTCCTAATGCCACAACCCTTTAATACAGTTCCTCATGTTGTGGTGACCCCCAATTTCATTGTTACAAATTGAACATAATTAAAGCATAGTGATTAATCACAAAAATAATATGTAATTATATATGTGTTTTCCGATGGTCTTAGGCGACCCATGAAAGGGTCGTTCGACCCCCAAAGGGGTTGCGACCCACAGGTTGAGAACCGCTGCTCTAGACTGTTTATGGCTTTGTTTTTTTTATAATTTTGTCTCAGCATTTTTTTTTTAATTCTCACCTGAGGATATTTTTCCATTGATTTTAGAGTGGAAGAGAGAGGGAAAGGCAGAGAGAAACTTCAATGTGAGAGAAACACATTGATTGGTTGCCTCCTGCATAGGTCCTAGCCGGGCCAGGGAGGAGCCTGCAACCGAGGTACATGCCCTTCGTCAGAATGGAACCTAGGACCCTTTGGTCCGAAGGCCAAAGCTCTATCCAGAGCCAAACGGGCTAGGGCTCAGAACTTTTTGAAACCACTTTAATTTTCTGTCTTAAACACTCTTGGGTTAATAAGTGCCTCTAAAATTTAGAAATTCTTAGAGACTGTTCTAGAGTACTTCATCGGTATAGCATTAAGGCCTTAAACATGATAAACAGTAAAAATTTGTCTCAAACCCACTCTAGAAAAATGTAAAGGGTAACACTATCTTAATATTTTGGGATTTGTTTTTAGATCAAAGCTTTCAGTGAATGGAGAATTTTATTTTGTTTTTGATGCATCCAGGAAATTAGATCTGATCTTCACATCAAAACAAAGAATGAAATGGGTAAATTTTGAAAAATAAAGTTCATTAAATTGCCTAAAGAGTTTTTATTTTTTATCACTTGTGTCCATAGTGACTTGTAATTTAGGTGCTTAATATGCATTATGAAAGGCTGATACGCTATCTAGTAATATTAACAACACTTTAAAAATTGTTTTTATTGATTTTAGAGAGAGGAAGGGAGAGGGAGAGAGAAACATTGCTGTGTGAGAGAAGCATCAATCAGCTGCCTCCTCCACTCCCCTTACTGGGAATGTGCCCTGACCCTGGAATCAAACCCGAGAACTTTGGGTGCATAGGACCACACGCAACCAAGTGAGCCACACTAGCCAGGGCAATAACACTTTTTAATATGTATATAGCATTTCCGTTTACACAGCATCCTCGCATATATCTCACTTGCTTATTTGGTTCAGAATATACAATGTGAATATAGTGTGCAGTATCTTTCCTTGTAGTTCTTCAAGGGGAATCTATTTCCAGGGGACTAACTGGTGGCCAAGATGTGCCAGGAGGCAGAAGCTAATCTTGGCAAGGAGAGGGCCTGGAGGTGGATGAAGAACAGGTGAGAAAGCCTGGTGGAGTCAGCATGCTGAGATCCAGAAGCTGCACAACACAATGCTTACAAAGCACAGCCTTAAAAAAGCCCGGGTGTTTAGGTGAAGAGTCGCTCAACTCCCCCCTTCTCAAACAACAAAACAGGAAAATCCAAAACACCAACAAACAAAAACCCCAAAACGTTTCCTTACGAGAAAAATGTCTGCGAAATTATGATTTGGGAGCAGGAAGGAGAGTCGAGAGCAATCAGCAAATTTAGTTCCATGTCTAGGCAGCTGGAGAGATCTGAAAATTAAAATTAAAAAAAAAAAACAACCACAGGCAGTCTATAAACTTGTTTAACGGATGAACACGTCTATTATAACTAAATACATGATATATAAATATTATATTTGGTAAGAGACCCCAAGAAAATGTTAACAATGGTTACTTCTAGGGAGAACTGCAGGATGAGGGGCTAGGGACAGGTTTAGTTTTCCGTGGCTCTTTGCGAAATTTTAAGACGCATGCTCAGGCTTTTTTTAAAAAAAAATTAGAGTCTAGGACAGTGGTTCTCAACCTTCCGAATGCCGCGATCCCTTAATACAGTTCCTCATGTTGTGGTGACCCCCAACCATAAAATTATTTTCGTTGCTACTTCGTAACTGTAATTTTGCTACTGTTATGAATCGTAATGTAAATACCTGATATGCAGGATGTATTTTCATTGTTACAAACTGAACATAATTAAAGCATAGTGATTAAGCACAAAAACAATATGTAATTATATATGTGTTTTCTGATGGTCTTAGGCGACCCCTGTGAAAGGGTCGTTCGACCCCCAAAGGGGTCGCGACCCACAGGTTGAGAACCGCTGGTCTAGGAGCATCCCTTCTCCCCATCCTCCAAGTGTGGCTGCCTTCAAGATCGACATTACTCCTGACCCACAGCCCCCAGGGAACAGGCCTCCAACCCAAATCCCCAGGATGGGGCGCGTCCGTCCACTCTGCCAGTCACCCAGGGGCGGCCAGGTGTGCAGTCGGGTGGAAGGAAGGGGGCAGGGCTTCTAACGCGGACCGTGCCGGGCATGGCGACGCCCAAGGTCTGCAGTTCGCGGCTTAGGTGTAGGGCTGCGGCGCATCGGTGGCAGAGGGGTCCCCTACGATGATTACGTTGTCCTATTGCCTTGGAGGCCAAGTGGAGGCGTCCCAGCCGGGCGCTTCAGGACCGGCAGCTCTTGCGAAGCCGCAGTCGGCGCGCGCCTAGTCGCGCTGCTGAAGGAAGCCCGACTCGCGTTCCTGGTTAACGGATTCGCCACTTTTTGGAGTTAGAATTAAAAATGAAAACTCTAAGTTCCGCGTTTCGGAAGTCCTTTCCTGTCCAAGGAAACAGAGGCAGGAGAGATTCCGGGTCCTTGACTAATTTTTCTCTTCTGGCTTTCACACCACTTATAACCCAGCGCGCCGCAAACTTGCGTCGAAAGCAACGACGCGGACGCACAGGCCGCCCTCCGTCGCGCAGTCG
>NW_005370516.1:1265743-1269880 GCF_000412655.1 Myotis brandtii
CTCCCCGGAGGGACTTTCCCCTCACCTCCTCGGACCCAGTGGACTTGCTGGGCCGAGTTGGTCTCGCCAAGCTCGGCGGAGTGTCTGTCCCGGGTTGGTTGAGGATTCTTGGGTGGAGGGAGCTCCGACCCCCGGTGCAAGCTTGGTCCTCCCTCGCTGGCCGCTGGGAGGCGTGGCTCGTCCTTCTGTCCCGTGGCCGCCTCGCCGTCTGTCTGCTTTTCTGCGGCGTTTCTTGTAGAGAATAAACGGGGGAGGAGGGAACGGGAGGGTCTTACTGACGAGCGAGTGGCGTTTTAGCCTCCGGGTTTGGAGTGGCCTCACAGGCTGCAGGCGAAATGAAGCCGCCTTCCGCGGGGAGTCCAGAAGGAAGTCACAGATGCTTTCCCTCGTTTGCAGCTCGGTCATGGAGCTGGGAAGTCTCTGACTTCTTTAAATCCCTCCCCGGGTTTTTTTTTTTCTAGGGATTTTACTTCCTGCTCTGGAGCATCGCAAGCACCTTTCTGTCTTTTTCCATAACCGCCTTCAGTTTTGCTATTCCGCCTTCATACACACACACACACACACACACACACACACACACACATATATATTTGTAAAAGGTAGAAAGAACTCTGCCAAGTCCCACCCCCTCTGTTACACCTTCCCAAGGTTCTTTAGCATTTCTTTGTCCAATAGCCATGTACTGTTGAATGGCATCGCTTTTGTTGTCAACTTTTAAAATACTGTTCAATGTAACTTCCTTTCAATCTAATGACTTTTGGTGGGAAAGAGTCAAACCAGAATGCTTTTTTTTTTTTTTGTAATCATAAAAGAAAAAACATTTTTTTAAAGCTTTATTTGTTGATAAAAGAATAATAAAGACTCTAAATCACCTTCCTTACTTTTAGGGTTATTTTACTTAAACACAGTCCATTTCTAGAAGGATTTTTTTAATGTTAATTACCCCCCACCGCTTTACTGACTTATGACTGACAAAAATTGTATGTATTTTGATGTACAACATGATATTTTGATATAAGTATACCTTGCGAAATAACAGTCAAACTAATCTGTGTGTGTGGTGAGAACCGTGTGTGTGTGTGTGTGTGTGTGTGTGTGTGTGTGTGTGTGTGTAGAACATCTGGAGATCTTTCTTAGCAAATTTCATGTGTCTATTACCTTATTATTAACTATCATCACCATGCTGTACTTTTGGTCTCAAAACTATTCATCTGTTGACAAAAGTTAGTACATCTCTTCCTTTCTCCAGTTCCTCCACCTGCAGTAACCACAGTTCTGCTCTCTGTTTACAAGTGCTTTTCTATTACACTGTATCTTGCATATAGGAAGTTTTCTGGAAATACTTCATTATGCATTGAATGTTAGCATTATATTTTTCAATGACTTTTCTACCAAGAAGAATAGTTTTTATTTTGGGCTTCTGTGTCTCACTTTTTATTTTTTTGTTGTTAATAGACATCTTACTGGTTAAAGGTGTTATTATGATGATACTGCTGCTGTACAGCAGTGATAATTGTGTTTCCTATGCAAGGATCTCATTGTCCCCCTGTCATTCAGATTTGCCCTTTGGGTCTTAGGGGTCATGGGGAGATCATGCTAAGGTGCCCAAATTCTCTTGATTAGAAAGTGAGCTCCATGAGGGTGGTGGTCATATATCTAATCTTCTGTGCTTGTCTGATACTTTATCTAGAACATGATAACAAGAGTTTACTTGTTTTGTGTTGAATAACGTATTTCAATGGGGGCAAAAATATGCATTTATGAATCCAGGAAAATAATATTAAATTTGGTGTAGCTTTCAAGGGGCAAGAGTAAATGTTTTATGGACCAATTCAAAAAATGATACTTAATACATTTTTTGCTTTTATTATTTTTTAGGTGGCTTTTTCTCAAGTATATTTTCGAGTCTATTTGGAACCCGGGAAATGAGGATTTTAATTTTGGGATTAGATGGAGCAGGGAAAACTACAATTTTGTACAGATTACAGGTTGGAGAGGTTGTTACTACTATTCCTAGTAAGTGTTGGTATGATAAATTATAAGAGCTTTCTCTTTTCTATCATAATTTTATTTTTAATTAATAATATAATAAAGTAATTGATAAGGGTATTGTAAACTTCTAGTATGAGCATATTGTTGATAACACTTTTAAAAAATATATATTTGTATACACGTACTTTTATTGATTTTAGAGAGGAAGGGAGAGGGAGAGAGAGAGAAACATCAATGATGAGAGAGAATCATTGATTGGCTGCCTCCTACATGTGCCCTACTGGGGATCGAACCTGACCAAGTGGTATATGGGTCAATGCTCAACCACTGAGCAACACTGGCTCGGCTGTTTAAGAGTACTTAAATTATGCCTCTAAAGTTACTCTGTCATTCAAGGTATTTCTGTTTAGTAGCATTTGAATTTAAAATTACAAAAAGAAGGCTAGCTTTTATGAAAGAACGTTTAAAACTGTGACATCGTTTTTTCTTTTTGCCACCTTCGATAAATTTTAGTTCCCTTTTTTTGATTCTCAAAATTGCCCATCACTGCTGTGTCTGTCTTGGTTGTCATCCCTGCAGTGCACAGAACTCAGTGGATTGCATTTCAGTGAATGCTGATTTACACCACACTCTTGTTCTTTGCATAGAAACTGTGTTCCTAATCTTGGTGAAGATGGTGATTACACTCCTACCTAAGTCTAAGGGAGACATTATGAACTTCCTTTTTAGTTTTTGCTCCGGCTGCTTATAATAGTATAGTTATTTTTTAGTTAATAGGCATACTTGCTATATACACATATGAATCATTTACCAATACAAACTAAGTCTAAAATAAAAATTAATTATTCAGCTACAGCTGTCAGTTTTTACTGTGCTTTTTTTTTAGGCTTGTCAAATCATAGTAAACTTTGTATATATACCTCCTAATTTTCTTTAGCATCCTCTGCACTTTCTCTTAGATTCCTTTCAATGGAAATAGTGGTATCCTGCCTTATGTGTGGTGTCAGGGCTCCACCTAAGAAGGATGGCAGAGAAAGGGATGGGGCATCTCCCTTTTGGTCATCCAGCTGTGACCTTATTGCAAATGAGTGCTTGAGGAAGTCCGCAGAGGGTCTGAAATTGCCAGCATTGGAGAACCCAATCTCCGTAGAGCAATAAACAGCCATTGCTGTGTCCTTACCCTCTGAAGTTTAGAATCTGGGCTTTCTTGATTTTGTCCTGTTTATTTGCTACCTACCAAAATTCAGATTTTTAGAATAATCTACAACTGTCCTTTTAAATATAACTTTCTGAACACTTTTGTATGTTAGTATTGTATTATGAGAGGAGTTTAACATAATAGGATTTCTATTGAGCTAAAAATTACATATTTGCAGAGGAGACCTGGGATTCTTATATAATCGGAAGGTGGTGCTGATCTTGCTCATTGTGTGTATGAGAGTGTGTGTGTAGCACAGCATACTGACTTGTCTTAAATGGAATATCTTAACCAATAATGTAATTCAACAGTTATCATTTATTGCAGAAACTCAGTTAGATTGGGTACTTTGAAGGTAGAATGCATTAGTGTCTACATAAACTACTGATTTATCTTCCAGCCATTGGATTTAATGTTGAGACGGTAACATACAAGAACCTTAAATTTCAAGTCTGGGATTTAGGAGGACAGACCAGTATCAGGTATGGTGCAAAGATCAGATGATTTTGTGGTATTTAACATCAGCTCTTGTAGGGTTAACAGCAATAAACCAAAATATATCTTCTTTTGTAATTTAAATGGAAGGCACCTAGTGTTTTTTTTTTGGAAAATGATTTTTATTTTTTTAATTAAATTTACTGGGGCACATCCTATATAATAAAACCCTAATATGCAAATTGACCAAATGGTGAAATGACTGGTTGCTATGATGCACACTGACCACCAGGGGCAGACGTTAAATGCAGGAGCTGCCCCATGGTGGTCAGTGCTCTCCCACCTGGAGTGCAGCTCAGCCAGAAGCTGGGCTCACAGCTGGTGCAGTGGTGGTGGTGGGAGCCTCTCCTGCCTCTGCGGCAGTGCTAAGGACCCCTCAGCAGACATCCCCCAAGGGGTCCCAGACTGCAAGAGGGTGCAGGCCGGGCTGAGGGCCTCCCCCCCCCCCCCAG
>NW_005370516.1:1269902-1289686 GCF_000412655.1 Myotis brandtii
GGCTAATAAGATTATATAGTTTTCAAGTGTACATTTCTATGATACATGATCTGTATATTGCACTCTGTGTCCAAGTCAGATCATCTTCCATCACTATGTATTTGGCCCCCTTTATCCTTTAACCAGTTAACTGCCATGTGTCCAAAACGGAAACCATCCCCACACGCCATGATATTTTGAGTTTAATTTAAAAAATCAGTTTGCAATGAATATTATGAAAATAAATATATTATAATTCGGGTGTTCTTGGATATTTTCAGTTGAAAATTTTCAAAAAAAATGATTTTAAACTTGGTCTATAGACTCTTATGGCAGACAAAAGGTTAATTTCCCCACCCCCACTCCCATCCCCCTCTGGTAACCAGTATACTGTTTTGTCTGTGAGTTGCAGTTTTATATCCCACACATGAGTGAAATCATGCAGTTTTTAGCTTTTCCTGACTGACTTGTTTTGCTTAGCATAATATTCTCAAGGTCCATCCATGTTGTTGCGAATGGCAGTATTTCATCTTTTCTGATGGCTGAGTAGCACCTAGTTTAAAATGTGGTAAACCTGCCTGTTCTCTCAACTGAATTAAAATCTAAGGACCAGTTCTTCAGATATCACTTAAATGAAAAAAGTTTTCATGAGACTCTAAAGATGTAATTTTTTTTACTAAAAGGGTCTTCCATTTAGTTCTTGCCAGCCCCTTCCTCTGTGAGACAGACTATTTTAGATTTCATAAAAATACCTTTCAGGCCCACTCCTTGGGCTAATGGAACATAGATGCCTTGGGGAACTCAGGTCTCCTGCCCAGCATTTGTGCTTTGACGTGGCAACTGTAAATGTGTGGTGACTGTCAGTGGTTGCTCACTGTGGTTCCATCTTAAAAGATCAGTAATGCATTCCCCAAATGCCCTGCTTCCTTTTAACGTGTTTTATTTCTTGAATCACTTTTGATTCTGTTTCTAACTTTATCCATTCGACTCCTTTGTGTCTTTAGTGATCAATTTAGTGCCTATTATATAAAGTTATTAAAAAAAATTTTAGGAACCCATTCCTCTTAATTCCTAGTTAAAGATTTGTAAGATAAAACGATCAGGTCCGTGTACAACATTTTTGTCAGTATGCTTAGTGATGTTATAGGTTATAAATAGATTTTTCTCAGCCTAAAGTTTGAACTCCTGTGAGTTAATGTTTATTAACATTCTTTTCACCTTTATGTCTGAGGGATATGATAGATATCAATTGGAAACACTACATCATTATGGTAGTGATTCTAACATGGGTGGGACCAAATTGGCAGGTAACTACCACCTGCCTTGCCAAGTCCTAGCATATAAATTAACATATCAGTTTAATCTTTTTTCAAATAATGATATATGCTCCCTTTCTAAATTTTCTTTAGGCCATACTGGAGATGTTATTATTCAAACACAGATGCCGTCATTTATGTAGTAGACAGTTGTGACCGAGATCGAATTGGCATTTCCAAATCAGAGTTAGTTGCCATGTTGGAGGTAAGAAAATCTTACTAAAATGTGGGGAAACATCTACATTTGCTTGCTGTTTCCATTATTTATTATTACATGCAGGAATAATTAAAAGGAGAGCAGGGATTTCCCCTACCCTCCATGCCTTTATTATAATTTTCTTTTATGCATATTACTCCCTACTCCAGAAATATTGTTGGGTAGATGGTTGTAGAGAAAGAAAAAAAATCCAGCCTTGTAATTTTCTTTGAATGACAATTCTTGATTTCATTTATTATGTGATGTAAAGCACAGGTAAAGTATGAGTCAGGACTATTGCATCAAAACTTATTGATAAAATTGTTTTACCTTTTTCATACACAAAAATAGATTCTAAATGGAGTAAAGAATTAAATTTAGAAAATGGGTATTTTCTACTGCTTTGTAATTCAGCTTAGTTAGTAAATAAATGTATACATTTAAAATCACATTTACACAGTTCTATACCTGCTTTAAAAAATGAACTAAACATTAAATGGTGGATGATTTTAATTATAAGAATATATAAGAGGTATGTTTAAAATTTCTGGATAGAAAAGGTTTTTCTAAATCAAAGGATTGGAAGGAATTACAAAAGAAAAGATAGATTTAATTCTATTAATACATACTAAAAATCCCCCCAAAGCTCAGATGCCAGACAATATAAAATAAAGTAAAACGGAACCAGGGACACTGTTTTACAATCAATGACTAAGGATTCGTGTATTTATTTATTTATTTAAATATATTTTTATTGATTTCAGAGAGGAAGGGAGAGGGAGAGATTGAAACATCAATGATGAGAGAGAATCATTGACCAGCTGCCTCCTTCATGCCCCCTACTGGGGATTGAGCCTGAAACCCGGGCATGTGCCCCAGATTGGAATTGAACCCCGGGACCCATCATTCCACAGGCCGACACTCTATCCACTGAGCCAAACCAACCAGGGCAAGGATTAGTGTTTTTAATAATACCAATATCTGCCACTCATTATATAAGTGAGCAGAAGGCATAAACTACAGTTCACAAGAGAAAAGTATATTGCTCATAATACATTTTTAATACCCTAATCTATAATAATAAAAAGGTAATATGCTAATTAGACCGAACGTCTTTCCGGGCGTCATTCCGGACATCCTTCCAGATGAAGCCAGGGCTGGAGGGTCCAGGGTGCCTGGTGGTGGCGGCTGGAGTGAAGCAGCCCAGGTCCTGGGTGCCTGGCGGCGGCAGCCAGAGGGAAACAGCCCATGTTCCAGGTGCCTGCTGGATGCGGCCATAGCGAAGCCCGGGTCCTGGGTGCCAGAGGGAAGCTGGTGCCAGCAGCAGGGAGAAGGAAGGCCTACTCTTGCACGAATTTTCATGCATCAGGCCTCTAGTAATCATATAAGGATGCTATGTCTGGAAAAGTATATAATTTCTAGTTCTACCAAGGCTGCATTGAAAATAGGGACTGTCATATACACTGAGTGGCCAGATGATTATGACCACTTGATGTTTGTAGGCAAAGTAGCTATAATTTCGCGCTGAAGTTGCTAGAGAGCCAGATCATTACAAACGTCAGAATAGCACAACATACCTAAGTATCATTGCTGATCAAGTTCATCCTATGTTGATGGCGTATCCCAGTGGAGATGGCTTCTAGTAAGATAATGCGCCATGCCACGGTGCTCGTATTGTGCAGGAGTGCTTTCAAGAACATGAGGGAGACTTTACCTTGCTTAGGTGGCCCCCACAATCACCACATCTCAATCTAATTGAGCATTTGTGGGACGAAGTTAAAAGAGCCATCAGGCAGCTGGTTCCACAACCATCAAATCTCACAGGACTGGACAGTGCTATTCATCAGGCATGGTGTCAGATTCCTCGCATCACCTTTCAACATCTCGTGGAGTCAATGCCGCAGTATTGAAGGCAAAAGGTGGCCCAACAAAGTATTGATGGGGTGGTCATAATAATCTGGCAGGTCATAATAATCTGGCCACTCAGTGTATACTGTTGGTGGGATTGAAATTGTTACAACTTTTTTGGAAGGCAGTTTATTAATATATGTAACAAGAACCAGAAAAAGTTTTCATATTTTGATTTCACTTTTAAAGGACTATATTAAGGAAATAGAGATTTATACAAAGATTTCTATATAATGACTGTGTTACCTGGGTTTTTCTAATAGGTAAGTAAAAAGAATCTAAAGAGAGTTTAATACTGGAAAACAGTCATATAGTTTATGGTGCATGTAATAGTGTAGAGTATATTTAACCTTTTTTTTATGAGAAAATTTTGATTGTTTGGAAAATCATAATTTAATGTTTAGTTTTAAAGCAGGGCATGTAACTGTAAATGCAATTTTAAATATAGAAATTTATTTACTAAATAAACCATAAATATCTGAATTACAAAGCTGTAGAAAATACTTAAAGTGTTAACAGTGACCATGTTTTTGAGATAGGATTGGGGTAAAGCTTCTTTTCCTTGTACTTCTCTATAATTTCAAATAATTTATAATGAACATTGTGTCTTAATAATTAGGAAATGTACTTTTAAAATATTGTATTTGGGGCATGTCTTCCTAAACTCAAGGGAGCACATTGATTAAAGGAAATTAAGTATCTTCTGTTTATTTAGGAAGAAGAGCTGAGAAAAGCCATTTTGGTGGTATTTGCAAATAAGCAGGACATGGAACAGGCTATGACTCCCCCAGAGATGGCAAATTCACTTGGGTTACCTGCCTTGAAGGACCAAAAATGGCAAATATTCAAAACTTCAGCAACAAAAGGCACTGGCCTTGATGAGGCAATGGAATGGTAAGCATAATGTTTCTAGAAGCCATCTGTTCGTGTGTGTGCGTGTATGCAGCTGTGTACACATGTAATTTCCCTTATGTCTTAAGGATGAAATTCATATTACTTAGTGTCTTGTATTAAGTTCCTCCAGCCTTATCTTCCACTTGCCTTAATGTGCCTTAGCTTTTATTTCAACCATACCTATCTGATTACAGTTAGAAAACCAGCTTTCTCCCATTTTTCTATCTTTTTCTGCCTCATTTTATCCTCTAATTTCTTACCTTGGTTAAGGCTTTCCTCTTTTCAAGAGTCTTTCCTGACATATCTCCATGCCCATTGCCTTACCACACACACACACCAATGTCCTTGTCACAGATCAGTGATACAATACTTGTTACACCGTCTCATAATTGATTTGTACATCTCCTTATTAGATTATTAGCTCCTTGAGGACTCAGACTAGTTACCACCTCTGAATTATCCACATCTAGCCCTGCTGTAGAAGTAGCAGCCTGGAAAGTAGGTTTTTTGATTATTCTTTTAAAAGAATATGACAAATGAAAGCTTAAAAACCTTCGAAATCAAGTCTATAACTTCATTTTTCTAATATAACTATCTTAACCTTTATCATTTAAAGTGCTTTGGAGCACTAGCTGGTTTGCCTCAATGGATAGAGCGTCGGCCTGCGGACTGAAGGGTCCCCAGTTCGATTCTAGTCAGGGGCACATGCCGGGGTTGTGGGCTTGATCTCCAGTAGGGGGCGTGCAGGAGGCAGCCAATCAGTGATTCTCTCTCATCATTGATGTTTCTATCTTTCCCTCTCCCTTCCTTTCTGAAATAAATAAAAATATATTTTAAAGTGCTTTGGAATCCATCTCCAGTATAAAGTTTATAAATGATCATACTCTATACCTGAAAGTTTGAAGTTAAATTTATGAAACTATTCATTTTCTCTTTACAGGTTAGTTGAAGCATTAAAGAGCAGGCAGTAATCCAATCACTTCTCCTTCTGAAATGAAGACCACATCCCATGTCCCTTTGGAAATAGTTAAGTGTGCTTCACACTACTAAATGTTAAAGCTGTGTATGATTGTTGGCATATACTGAACTGACTACACATTTGTAATAAATATAAAAAAGAAGTATTTGGTTGGAAGGATAGCTCATCTTGAATGAACCAACTGACTGGTCTGTATGATGTAAAATATTCCTTCCTTGCTTTCTTGTATTATTAAGGTATATATTCTATTTGTGTGGAATTCTTATTCAAATACAGTCCTATTAAAAAATGCACTCTTATCAAGGGGGAAAAACCCTATTTTTGAATGAGTGGTTGCAGATTGTTTATATAAACACTAATAAATACCTTAGCTCAGATTTTTTCCCTCTAAAATGAATTAAACTTTTCCAAAAAGTAGACTCAATAGGGTAGTCTAGGAACACAGTGTGAGTAATATAGTTTCATTTGCTCAGTAACCACTTTATTTAAACTTTCATTTAAAAGCTTTTGGTTATAGGCAAGAAGTTGAAATAATTATTTTGATAGTTAACGTCACTGATGTATCTGTAATTGTTATTTTATAGTACTTTATAGTTGAAAAAAAATTCAATGTATATTGATACCTGGTCAATTTTTACAAGAACCCTGTGATGTAGATAGGACAGATTGTAATGTAATGTTTTCGTTTTATGGACGTGTTGAGTCTTGGGTTGATAGCTTGGCTTGCCCAACTGCTAGTAAGCTGGGAGCCAGGCTCAAAGTGAGACTTCAGGGTCAGAAGCTTGTCCCATGAACTACACCATATGTAAGTTCAAATGATATAACTCCCTACATAAAATTATGCTAACTGAAGTAGACTACATTCAAAATAATGCCTGTAAATTTATCTGTCCATACTAGTAGAGGTAGTAAAAACAGTCCTAAATGGTTATATTTGATGAATTCACAACACATTAAAAATAGTCACATTGAAGGAAATAAAGATATATTTTAAGAAGCATTGTAAAAGATGTTTTTACTGTCTTTCATTCCTTTTATCTACTTGTAATTGGACATGTAAATTTGATTGGTGAAGTCAAAATCTTATTGGTTCTACAGGGAGAAATTGAGCATTCTTGGTTTTAGAAATTAGGTTTACTCGTAGGTTATCAGTTATGGTCAAAGGAACTTTTCAAACTGCCCATTCTACCACAGAATTGGCTCCAGTGTAACAGAAGTAAATATAGTCCTCAGTAATTACTAAAATTGGGGAGAAATTTTTTCACTTTGTAAGTTGGATAACTGCATTTAAGATAGTAGATGCTGGTAAAGTGAGCTTAATACTATTGTGCTCCTCACCTTTCAGAAACACTAGGGATTCACTTCCTGTCCCTGACACTGTCCTACCAGATGTTGGCCTCTGGCCTTGCCCTCACACTTTTGGTCATTCTCTCTACTCCAATGAATGTGGCTTTTTTTTTTTTGCCTGTGGGATTTACTCTTCTTATTTTCCAGCACCCATTCCTAATTTGTTTGGTCTCAGTGTCAAGAGGAGAAGTTCAGGATCACTGTGAAAATAGAAGTATGGGGAAGTGAGGCCATGACGGGCAGGTGCTGTCCAGTCTTGAATTCTGAGGAGGGCCCAGGAAGCTATAGCCAAGTTCAGAACTTAGGTGATCCTGATCCCTCTGGTTTATTGCAAAGAATAAGATGGGATAAAAGAGCATACATTTATTTTAATATGGTATGAATTATAAAGCCCTTGTCTTACAGGAAACAACTGTACAGGTATGTTACATGAGTTGAATGTTGGTATTTATAAAAATCTAAAAAACAAAACAAAAAAACAACCCATGAGTTCTAGGCACATGTGGCCATTCCTTCAATTTTTTCTCTCTAAGAAACGAGACTTGAACAAATAATATCTGAGGTATGTTTTAGTTTTAACATTGTTTTATAACTGGTTGTAGGTATGCTATGATGTGATTACACTGAAAATTAAATTGAGAGTGGTGGGATTCTGTTAGCAGGATACTTGAGATGCACTTTAAATTGTGGAAACGTAAGCTCCTTGAGGGCAGGGACCTTACTTTATTTACTGTTAGTATCCTTTACATCTAGTGTGGTGCGCCTGGCACATAGTAGGCACTCAATAAATACTAATTAAAACAAAGCTGTGCTTAATATCCCTGAGGTATTTGTTTTTTGATTTTGTCTTAGTGTTAACTTTCAATATTTAAAAATTTAATAAAGTAATACATGCATTTTAAATCACTTAAAATTAATGGAAATTGGCCTTCCAACTTCCCCCACATTTTTTCTTTTGGTGCATTACAAACTCCTTGGAAGTGTAAGAACTCTTGTTTGAGACACAATCTACATCAAAACATAGGTGCTGAAGTTATGAATGTTTGAACATTTGATTCAGATACATATGCTATACTACTCTAACTCCATCATTATCCTATACTAGAGGCCTGGTGCACGAATTCGTGCACGGGTGGGGTCCCTCGGGTGCCTGCGGGGATCGGGCCGAAACCTGCAGTCCAATGCCACCTGCTGCTCCTGCCTGCTGCTCACGCTCATCCCAGCCCCGCTGCACCTGCTGCGGGCTCGCGCCCTGTCCCGATCGGGAGAGCCCTGCGTCTGGCGCCCTTCCTGAGGTGGGGGGGCAGGAGGGCCAGGACATAATCGGCCTTCTGGGTGGGTGGTGGGACACCTTTGCCAGCCCGGGATCCAGATCCATCCTGCTGATCTCTGTGCTGGTTGGGAGCCATCTGGCGGCCACTTTTATATCATTTCTTTGTGGAGCATCTAGGGAGGGGAAGCGGCCACAGTGCCCAAGGCCAACTTCCAGGAGGCCCGCGGCGCCAGTCCATTGGTGCCTGGCCCTTTCTCCGGAGATTGGAACTGCAGGACTACTGAGGGAGTGAGTGGCTGCAGCTGGGCTGGTGGGCCACTGGGATGGACAGGTCGGTCAGCTGAGCGGCGATCCTGTGGGAGCACACTGACCACCAGGGGACAGCTCCTGCATTGTGCGTCTGCCCCCTGCTGGTCAGTGCACATCATAGTGACCAGTCATTCAGTCACTTAGGCTTTTATATATAGATAACAAAGGGCTAATATTCTTGCCAACAATGACATTGTCAGCTTTATCAATCTGAAGGTTTCTAAATGGAATTTCCATTTTCCTAATTATTAATGAGGTTGAATACAGGAGTGATTAAAAACATTGAACTAGACATAGCTGATGCAGGAGGACCCCCTACCAGTCTAGATAGTAACCCTTTAATTTCTGGTGTGGGGGGGTGTCAAGGTAGTGACTGTTTACCAACCAGTACATAAGTACTTTAGTATTTAATCATATAACATATTGGCTAATTGTTAATGTTTAAGGACCATTTATATTTCTTCTGTGCAATGCCACTTTTTTACTGTTGATTCACAGGGATTCATTATAACCTTTATCAGTACATACCATATCCCAGTCTTTTTCTCAGTAGAAGTCTTAATTATAATGAAGTAGAATTTACCACGTTCCTCCTATAGATAGCACTGTGTCTCACTTTTGATAACTCACAGGAGAAGCCCCATACCCTGTTCCCTTTTAAGAGCATCATGGCTCAGCTTATCTTCTGTATAAATTTTAGAATCATCCCTAGCCGGTTTGGCATAGTGGATAGAGCTTTGGCCCGTGGGCTGAAAGGTCCCGGGTTTGATTCCAGTCAAGGGTACATACCTTGGTTTCAGGTTCCTCGGCCCTGGTCAGGGTGCATGTGGGAGGCAACCAGTCAATATGTCTCTCTGTCTCTCCCTCTCCCTTCCACTCTCTCTAAAAAAAGGAAAAATATCCTTGGGTGAGGATTAACAAAAAATTTTTTAGAATCAGCTGGTTAAGGTAATATGAAATAAAATATAAAGAACTGGGGATTTTGCTCAGATATGCATTTAATCAATGGGATCCAGTTTGGGGAATAACTAGCCTCTTATGATACTGAATCTTCTTATCTATGAATATGGTTATATTTCCCTATTTGTGCAGATTTTTCCTAATGCCTTTTGATGAAGTATTAGTTTCCTACAGAAGGGTATTATAAATCGTATTTGATTTACCCCTAACTTCTATATTTTGTCTCGCTGTTTTATTTTTTTAAAATATATTTCTTTATTGATTTCAGAGAGGAAGCAAGAGGGAGAGAGAGATAGAAATATCAATGATGAGAGAGAATCATTGATCGGCTGCCTCCTGCACCCCCGCCACCTCAACTGGGGATGGAGCCTGCAACTCAGGCACATGCCCTTGACTGGAATTGAACCTGGGACCCTTCACTCCAAAGGCCAATGCTCTATCCACTGAGCCAAACTGGCTAGGGCTATTTTGAGTTTATTTTTATACTAGAGGCCCAGTGCATGAAATTCATGCACGGGTGGGGTCGCTAGGCCTGGCCGGCAATCAGGGCCTATTGGGACCGTCTCGCCCAGCCCCTATCAGGGCTGGGCTGCCTCCTGCACACCCGCCACTAGGGATCGAGCCCGCAACCCAGACATGTGCCCTTGGCTGGAATCAAACCTGGGACCCTCCAGTCCACAGGCCGACGCTCTATCCACTGTGCCAAACTGGCCAGGGCTGTCTTGCTGTTTTAAAGTATATCTTAAAACTTTTTAAAATTCTGTTGTTAGTATTGCATGCTTTTTAGACAGTGAAGATACAGTAGTATTATAAATGTTTTAATTAAAAAAATATGAGCATGATTATATTAAACTGTATAATATACAATCTCTGCCAAAGTTTAGCTTAAATAAGAAAACCTGCTGTGACTTCTGACTAGCAGATACACTGGAGAGTTCATGAGACACTGTCAGCACAGGGGGCACATTATTCCACCATCGCTAAATCTTTCAGGCTGTGGCTCTTCTGTCTCTTGGCCTTATAGCCAGGACGCAGGAACTCTATCTTTCTTTTCTTTGCTTCACTTTTACTTTTGTGTTTCTTCAGCTTCTTCTTGGCGGCAATATCAGGATTGGTTACAAACTTGAAAAAAGAATAGAAATGTTCTATTACTTTTAAAGAAAAAGTTAAACTAATAAAAATCAAATGCACATATGGACCATTTCATTCACTTTCAAGCATCAAATGTTTACACGCCCACTAAAGAAAAGCTGGAGCCCCAGTTATAGTGTCCGCACTTCTCAAACACAGCCAGTTCCTCTTCCTCCCTGGGTCAGTGCGACACGTGTGCACACACACCCCTGGTTAAAAATAGTCACTAAGCATGACGAACATGCCGTGTTGTATTTTCAAACAGCAAACTTACCTCCAAAGCCTTCCTCTTTTTCCGGAGTGCCCTTTTCTCATGAGCCTGTTTCTGTACAGAGGCGAAGGCTAATGAGAAGCTCTCCAGCCCAACCAGCTTTTTGAGTAATTCTATGATTTCCTGGGATAGATTCTTCAGCAAAGGATCTGTTCACACACAGAATAATAACCACAGACAGTTACCTAGGAAAGGATACATCTGAATATCTACAAAATCAATAACGTGAAATATAAACTCCTACGGCATTATCACTTTTATTACTTGAACATTAATCTGAAACTAACCCCTACACTTCTGAGATGAGAAAATCAGCAAAAGTGCTGGACACAGCTCCCAGCCACCATCTCATCCAGGATTCAACAAGAGACCGGAGACCATGAAGCCCACTTCCTAGCAGAATCCTGGCTCAGAAGACATTGAGAACTGGACAGCACTGTTCTGGGCTACATTTGATTAACCTGCTCAGCTCTGCAGATGGGGGGGAAGGTAAGTGTGTTTCTCCAGGCCCTCGCTAATTCACAGGTCACAGAGATTTACCTCTGGCCATAACTCTGTGTGTGTGGATTAAAGACTCCTTTGTGAAGCTGATGAAAAGCTTCCCTGCCTCCTCTCTCTGAAATGCAAAGAACCCAGATTTCTGCATCAATTTCAGGAGAGTTCAGTGTGCCTGTTCACGTTTCCTGAAAATAGGTACTAGGCCTTTTCTCCACTGTTGAACCCCCAGTGCCTGTCAGATATTAGGTGCTCAGTATATGTTGGCTGATGAGAACCAAAGCAGACCTGACCTTCACCACTGCTTTGCCTCTTTAAGAGGAAGGAAACTCTCAAGGCTGTAGGACCACAGCAGGTCCTGCTTTGACATTTACTTCATTTGCTCTATTTTAAAACTTTTTAACATCTGCTTTACTTTCTCTTTCCAACCCCCAGTTCCCTCTTTTCTTATTAGCAAAATAGACATTTTAGGATCAGTGAGGCTGACAGGAAAAAGTGAAATATTTAAACTGAACATTTCATACTTCTGCCATATAATTCTTGAGAATTATATTTCACAGTTCATGATTGTTCATATAGCACTATGAGGTTTAGAACCACCCTAAATTATAGTTTTCTTTGAATATTCATGCCTAGGAATAAAACATCTTTTAGGAAACGTTCACTCTTAGACACAGAAAGCAAAACGAAGGTAGTCAAATGTAACACAAGCATGCCTTATTTGTTTGCTATTAATCATCTTGTTTTCTTAACATAGACTGGCAGGGAGGGAGGGCAAGAAGGAAGAAGGAAGTATTCAGGAGAGAGGTGCAAAGTACTCAGAAGAGGTTACCCTGGTCCGAATAGGTGCTGTTCAGTTCTCGGAACAAAGGAGCTATGATCTCCGGGAGATACGGCTTCACCTTGTCTACTCCAAGATCCATCGCCACAGCTCCGAGAAACTTATAGATGCATGTTCTCTGAAAATATACGTTAAAAGTGTTTCTCTTATACTTGCAGCCATACAAATAATATAGAAAACAAGGTCCATTTGGGGACAGATATTATTGCTTCAGTTTTGGGTGCAAAAGTTCCTAGGAACTTGGGAGGATCACTAACACCACTAAAATATTTTTAAAAAACATAAAAGCCACTTTGAGTCACTCTGTACATGTCTCACACCTTTAAGGGGTTTCTAGGTGAGTAAGCAGCTTCCAGTTTTGCAATCCGAGACAACTTCTGGATCAGCCACAGCAGCGTGGCTGGCTTGCTGTGCTCTTTCTTCCCCTCTTCATTCTCTTCTTGGTCAGATTCCGCCTTCCCATCTGCATGGGCCTCATGTTCCACTGCCTCTCTGGCCACACCACCTGCTACAGTTTCTTGTTCTTCCATGCCTTCTTTCATCCGACCTTGCTTATCGCCAGAATCAGGTTCCAGTAAATATAAGACTTTAGCTACGAACAACAAATTCTTAACAACCTAAAAAACAAAACGAAAGTGTTGGTATGCCAGCTGAGATCACACTTTAGATACAGCATTCACCTAGTTTCTAGTTTCCTAACTTGTATTGCTCTGTCTGGTCCGTAATAGCTCACAAGAGACGTGCCAGTGCCTTGCTCCTGTCCATATGCCACATTGTGTTCCCTCACCACTACCAGTCCAACTGCACTATCAAAAGAGAGAAGGGAGCAGCAGACCAACTATTCAAAAGCAATTTACATTTACTGCATATTTATAAATGCCTTCTCTATAATTTTACATGTGGTTAAACTTTATAATATGGAAATATATAAAGCTTTTGTGATAGAATTACTTGTCTTCTGTTAAGACAATTCTCAGACCACCCGGTAGCAAGAATATTACTTTCTCTTCAAATACTAAGAAAAGGAATTCAATATTATAATTTAATATGAAAATAATTAGTCACAATGTGGAGTAGATAAGACTAAAGATGAAAATATTTAATAAACAGCCTCCCACTGTACTGTCTGCATCAGGAATTTTAAATGTAGCCAAGAGTAATCCCCAATGGATCCCAGAGTCAATTAGATATATGGGCATAACTGAACATGTATTTGAGTATATGTTTATATTTCAGTTAATTCCCCAAGCATTAAACGAGGGAAAACAAAACAAAAAAACCAAACACCAAATGTGAGCCTTTTCCTAGACTGTTGGTAGAATAGGTCCCTTCTATTTAACCGGATAGGATTATGATACTTACCTGCTCTCCTTGAGACTGATCCAAGAATTTGGAATGTAACTGATGGCAAGAGGCTAGGGAGATACTTTTCATCTGTGAAAATAGACATTGGAAGATACAATACAAGGTATTTCTGAGTGGATTTGGAGAGGGAAGGTTCATGACTAAAAATTGTATAACAGTTCCCTTCTACCTGCCACAAACATTTAAGCTTTGGGGAGATATAGATTGTGATTTCTGAGATTATTAGAAGGGAATTTTACAACATTCCAATACTGTTTTCCCCTCTTCCCTTCTTACTCTTCTCATTCATCAATATATACATAGTTCCCACTATGAGCCAGGCATTGTGCTCCTCCCTAGGGAATCAGAGATGGAAATAACATGGTCCCTACCTAACATTTTCATGAACCATGACCTCATTAATTATCAATAAGGTTATGAAGGAGGCAGGACAGACAATACTAATCTTATTTTCCAATGTTGATAAGTTAGACATTAAGATATTGAATGGTCTAAATAAGCAAAGCAAAAACTTGGCCTTGAGGGTGACCGCTTTCTGGTTCCTAAGATTCCTATAGACTCACATACGCAACAAGTTGTTGGCTGGAAGAATTTCTCCCAAGGGCTGTATTAATCTTATTTTCCAATGTCGATAACTTAGACATTAAAGATACTGAATGGTCTAAATAAGCAAAGCAAAAATATGACTAGATTGACAGTCTAAAAATTACCTTTGAAAAAACTTGGCCTTGAGGGTGACTGCTTTCTGGTTCCTAAGATTCCTATAGACTCACATACGCAACAAGTTGTTGGCTGGAAGAATTTCTCCCAAGGGCTAACCCCAGGATATCACATGAACCAGAATGAACATCGCACATGGGTCACGAGGGAAGAACAGTTTTAGAGAAACCTTACCTTTTGGCCAAGGTCACTTGTTAGGAACCTGACAGCTACAGGTTCTGAGAGTTTCCTTTTAGCTTTTTTGACATTCCGTTTTCTAATAAGCTCCTCTGGTTGGCAAGAGGCAAAGAGCAATCCAAAAATCTGGGCTGCAGTGAGCCACACCCAGTTGTGTGGATGTCTCAGGTGAGCATGCACGTGGCCTAAGAGAACCAAAATACATTCTCAGATGTCAACAGATTTCTGGACTCTGGTGGTAAATAGGACTAACTTAGGCATTTCCTGAGTACCTATGATGTGCCTGGATTTGGGAACTGAACATGAGGGAGCAATGAGGTGAGAAACACTGGGAACAACTAGCAAAACAGCTCCTAACGTGGTAAATGACACGGGAGAGGTAAGCCTAAAACAAACCAGCTCCATAAGAACTACTTTCAGATTGGAGGGAGATAAGGTGGCATTAACATTTACAATTTCTAAATTAAAATGAATGTGTGTGTATATACATACATACATACATACGTACGTACGAACATGTGTTTCTCATAATGACTGAAATTGGTGGCTCCCAATAGCTGACTGGAAAGCTATCACTTACGATGCTTTCTAGGTGCCAGGCACAGGGCTTTTAGACCTCACACCAGTTCTGTGAGGTTGGAACTGTCATTTCCATCTGAGATAATAGATGAGGAAATGGATGTGTCAGAAGGGCCAAGTGATATGTTGAGCTGTAAGAGGCAGAACCAAGCCTGGGACTCAGAGCTCATACTCCTAAATAGGATTCGTTAAAGGCCATACTCAAGCTCCATGGCCACTCTCCATACACTGCACTTGGAGAATACAGTGAAAAGCCTTGTGGTGCTGGGAAATAAGATTAAAATTCTGGTTGAATCATGTCATATCTGAGTTTTAGTCTCTGTCACTGTATTTCATAAATATGGTTTTACTTTGGTTCTACACGATCCTTTCTAATAATCTGGCCATGTCTCAGGAGAGCCATACCAGAGGAGGCCATATATTTCTCATAGGATCACGAGTTCTCTTGAAACAGGTGGGTCTAGAGCAGCCGTGGGCAAACTACGGCCCACGGGCCGCATCCGGCCCGTTTGAAATAAAAGACACTAAAAAAAAAAAAGACTGTACCCTTTTATGTAATGATGTTTACTTTGAATTTATATTAGTTCACACAAACACTCCATCCATGCTTTTTGTTCCGGCCTCCGGTCCAGTTTAAGAACCCATTGTGGCCCTCGAGTCAAAAAGTTTGCCCACCCCTGGTCTAGAGCATTCATTCCAATGTCTATTTCCTACTGACTAAACAAAACTGAATATGTTAAATTAAAAATTCTGGGATATTTTTCATTTAAAGAGTGACATATAACTCACAAAAATGACATGGTTTAGTAAAGTATGGCATATTTACATGATGGATTATTTATAGCTATTTAAAGGGATAGCTACTAGTATAAACAGACAGGATATAAAAGTTTATATGGAATTATGCAACCTCAAAAAACAAACCAACCCCAAAAAGATTGAAGGGAATATATACCAAGGTATCATCAAGTAGCAAGGAGGACTTTGGGGAGTATTTTTCATTCTTATACTTCTCTATAATTAATATTCTTTCTTTTAGAAATGAAATGTATTACTTATAATTAATATATATGTATATACACATATATATATTTAACCTCCACCCCCCGCCCAAAGAAACATTTTTCACTGTAATCAATGTGAAAAGGCCCTTTAAATCTTTTTTTTTATTGACTTTTCCCCTGACATTACACTTTCTGAAGTATTCATATTCTGATTTCCCAAATTTGTTTTCAATAATTCTATCACAAACAATGTGCTTATTTTTAGATTTAAAGAAAAAGACAATACTTACTCCAGATTTTACCCAAAGTCTGAGAGGGCTTGGTAAACTGAATAATATTACATTCCTTGATGAGTTTACTTATCAGTGTGAGAAAACTGAACAGAAGGCGATCTGCAGCTTTTTCTTTAGTCTCTTCCATGATCTAAAAACAGGATGGACGCAAATCAACTAAGACAACAATTGCAAAGCATGTGATGGACATTTTTATCCCAGCGTGCAAATGTACATCAGGATTTCTCAACCTCAACACTACTGACATCTGGACTGCACAATTCTTTGCTGTGGGAGGCTGCCCTGTGTACTATAAGATGTTTATCAGCATCCCTGGCTCCTAACCATTAGATGCCAGTAAGACATTGCTAAATGTTCTCTGGGAGCTAAAATCACCCTGCTTGAGAACCTTTGTCATATACTGTGGGAAGAAAACTTACTTTAGTCCACATTTTAAAAAGATCCAACAGCATTGAACTATTGCTTTTATTAATAAAAAAGCATTTTTGAACATAGTATTTAATCTATTAGCTGTATTACCTGAAGCAAAACTACAAAAATTAGCAAAACTCTCATTCCCTACTAAATAACTTACATCTTCAAAGTTTTCAGGATCAATTTCCTTTTCAATCACAGGGAGAACAGTTCCAAGTCTTCTTTCAAAAGCGACTCCTTCACTTTCCACAAACACTCCACAGACCAGGGCAGCTAGCTGTCTACTTAAGCTCTACCAAAGAGAAGCCACCAAAAGACAATGTCAGCACAACCTGGGAGGCTGTTTCCAAAACTATAAAATTATGAAAGTGGGCATGATCCTGTTCTCAACAGTTCCTTATGAAACCAGAAATCAATGGAAAATGAATCATTGGTGACAAGAATATGGAGAAATCTTCATATCCAAGAAAAACATTTAAAAAAAGTGATTCGCCCTAACCAGTTTAGCTCAGTGGATAGAGCGTCAGCCTGCGGACTGAAAGGTCTCAAGTTCGATTTCGGTCAAGGACATGTACCTTGGTTGCGGGCACATCCCTAGTAGGTGTGCAGGAGGCAGCTGATCGATGTTTCTCTCTCATTGATGTTTCTAACTATTTCTCTCCCTTCCTCTCTGTAAAAAATCAATAAATATGTATTTTTAAAAAAGTGATTCATCTTTATCCACTGAATGATTTTTTCTCATTTTAAATGTTTAAAAAATCGAAAAGTTTCATACCATCCTGCCACGCCCCACCTTCTGACTTTAATACTAAAACCAGTATTACGTTATGATGTGTTGTTTATATTCCACAAAAGATGGGCCAGAGTTAATAGTGGTAAAGTCAGCAAGTGGACACAATCACTGACAAAAATTACATTCCATCAACTGAACAGCAAAATTGGAAACAAAAGTACTCATCAAGGGGGCTGGTTATGTGAATTAAGACACAGTCTTAGTAACTGGCTGACTTTAACCATGTAGTGGGAATACGGGTGATTCTTATGTTACATCTACAACTTATTACATCTTCTGAAATTTTACTATAAGAATATATTATTAACATAAACAAATAAAAATAATAAAGCTACTTGGGAAAAATTAATTCAACAATGAATATATGTTCTTATTTAAAGTACGAACACCAAAAGCTAAGACTTTCCATTGGAATATGGTTCAAAGCAACCCTAACCTTCTTTGCTCCAAACCAGGTGGCAACCATATCAAAAAGAAAATCTTTTTTCTCAAGGTTGATTTTACTGAGTAAGGATTTGATCGAAATGGATGCCATCTTTTTACACAGGGCAGAGTCATCGTTCACCATCATTAGACAAAGAGGAATAAAGAACATCCCACAGTTCTCATGGAGCAGTCCCTAAAAGAAAACGGGCACATATGAGCACACTGAGACTGGAATCCCAAGATGCCCCACCAAGGGAGGACCATGGGCACCCGAGGGCTTGAGGGAAACACAGTTACCAGTTTGTCTTTGTGACAGAGGGTACCTGAGGGAACGTGTCAAAGAGATAAGCAATCATTTCCAAGGCGGACTCTCTGCCGGTCTCATGTTCATAACTAGGGCAAGAAGAGCAGGACTCGTTAGTATCTTTTAAATTTATCAACAATTATTTTTAAGAATTTAAAATATTGTCTCAAGATGCCAGTCTATTTTTAAAAAGTGGAAAACACTCCATTTTCCCAACTGCTGTGCGGTTTTACATGTACTTTTGTTAGATCCTTACAATTTTCCTCAGTGGACTCTAGTGACCATCAGTGGTCATACTGAAGCTACTCAGAACTGCTACGTTTGCTAGTTAAGTCGGTGACTCACAGATCATCCTCCGAGAATATGCCCTTATGTTTAGTCTTGTTCTTTTCAAGACAGCTGCCACATTAAGAGGAGAGAAGAAACTACCCCACTGTCTCTGCATAGTTCACGGCTTACACTTACTTTAGTTGAGCGAGCATGAATTCCAAGTTCGGTCTCAATTTATCACCCAGGGGATAGTCAAGAATATATTTCAGAAAAACCTAGGAACAGAAGTCATACAGATTATTGGGATCCTACCGCTCCAGGATTCCTGTTTCCTAAGCTGCTTTCTGGGATAGGCTGGTAGGTTAAAAAGACCTTTCAGAAGAGTGATCGCTTAGGTGAACTTGGCCTCCTGAGTTGAGAACTGTACCCCTTCCTCTCTCCTCCCACCTCATTTACCCAGGTCCCGCCCTACACACCTGACCCAGAGTCAAGTCCTGGCCCACCCCTGGCTTGGCTGTTTAGGGCTCCAAATCTAAGCTCACATGTTGGAAACACTTCTTGCTCTGATAGGTGGTGTGATGTGGTGGACTGAATATGGATTGTGGTTCAACCCTGTATTTCCCCTTAAGAATAACAATAATGTGGTAATAACATTAATACTGATAATTACTGCACTTACTAAATACCTTCTATGTGCCCAACACTGGGTTGCTTCCCAGTTACTTTTCATTACTTCCTTAGGAAGTGGGTGATGTCACCCCATTTTACAGATGAAGAGAATGAGTTTGGCAGAAAAATAAGTAACTTGCTCAGGTGGCCATGCCTAGTCTGAAATTGGGATGTGTCTTACAATTGGTAGCATCTGACCTTGGTGTCACAGTTTTTTTGAGACATATAAATAATGGTGTGTCCTGTGATGAAATATGATAATATCTTTTCCTCCTGGCACTTTTTTTTTTCTTTTCTTTTCTTTTATTAAATCTTTATTGTTCAGATTATTACATTAGTTACTCTTTTTTCCCACCGTAACTCCCCTCCACCCAGTTCCAACCCCACCCTCTGCCCTCACTCCCCACCCACTGTCCTCATCCATAGGTGCACGATTGTTGTCTAATCTCTTCACTCACCCCCACACCCCTTTCTCCCCCACCCAAGAATAGTCAGTCCATTCCCTTTCTATGTCCCTGATTCTATTACAATCACCAGTTCATCAGATTATTTATTCACTTGATTTTTAGATTCACTTGTTGATAGATGTGTATTTGTTGTTCATAATTTGTATCTTTACCTTTTTCTTCTTCTTCCTCTTCTTAAAGGATACCTTTCAGCATTTCATATAATACTGGTTTGGTGGTGATGAACTCCTTTAGCCTTTTCTTATCTGTGAAGCTCTTTATCTGGCCTTCACTTCTGAATGATAGCTTTGCTGGATAAAGTAATCTTGGTTGTAGGTTCTTGCTATTCATCACTTTGAATATTTCTTGCCACTCCCTTCTGGCCTGCAAAGTTTCTGTTGAGAAATCAGCTGACAGTCATATGG
>NW_005370516.1:1292916-1299881 GCF_000412655.1 Myotis brandtii
GGGTCTCATTAGATTTCTTGAGGATCTCACTACATTTATCGGCGGTCTCACCAGTCTTTTCGAGGGCCTTACTCAATTTATCGGCGGCTTCTAAACAGTTCTTTAAAGACCTTAAAAGTGTGGTTTTGAACTCTATATCCAACAGTTTGCTTTCCTCCAATTCTGTCGTTTGTGTCCTGTTTCTTTGTCTCGGCATTTTTTATGCTTCGCTGTGTCGATAGAGTGCCTTTCTGTGCTAAGTGTCCCAATTACCTGAGGTAGACACTCTTGGTGCACCCCCTTGTGGGCTTTGTGCACAGTCTTGTTGTGGTTAAGCCTTGATTGTTGTAGTTATCACTGTGAGGAATTGACCTCCAGGCCAATTGGCTGTGAGAATCAGCTGTGTCTGCGGTGGGAGAACTTCTGTGCTGGAGACACCCCTCTGGGGCTAGACTTGCTTCGATGGGGCTTTGGTGCTCACTGAGTCTGCCCCCTGAGTGTGTCTTTTATGGTTCCACGGAGCTGCAAACTCCCTCCTGGCACTTTTAATGTCTGTAATTAAATAACTATTTGTGGCATTTTGTTTTGTGCCTGCCTGCTGTAACACAGAGACTATAAAAATTTTGTTGACCCTCTTCTGGCAGCACCCGACACACAAGGACATGTGTAAGTAGTTTAGTCGATGGCTGGACCAGTACATGGGAATCCTTGCTGCAGGCTATCATGCTCTATCTATCTAAACATGCTACACATGGTGGGCTGTACTCAAAATGCTCTCATTAACTGAAAAGGGCCCTCCATACACCTGGAGTGTAATGGGTTCCTGAATCACAGAATAAAGCATCAACATGGCACAAAGCTGTCTTCAGAATTTAGTCAATGTTTCCATCTCTCTATCTAAAAACCAAACGGAGAAGGCAGGCCCGACCCCTGCTATGGGACTAGGTTCTCTACAAACCTGTCTGCACTGGACCCGGACAGGTTCACTCTGAGCAGAAATGGCCAACTTGGATACTTTCCGCATGACGTCATCGATTTCAGGGACCAGCAACTTTCTTGATAAGATGGCCTAAAATACAGAAGGAAAAGGCATACTCTTCATGTCCCATTGCAGATGGGCATAAGCCAACCTGGTGTCAAAGTAGCCACAGGCAATCTTCAAACATAATGGAAGTACCTCCCAAAGAAAAATCATTAAAACAGGCAACTTTATGTTATATATATTTTCACCACAAGTAAAAAAAGGAAAACAATGTCCAATATGGTAAGTACAAGTACATACCTGTATTTGTACAGAATCTCCTGGAAGTATTCATCAGAGCTCACTTTCAAATATTTTAATGACCAAAATCATCATCTTTATAAATTACATAATTTTGAAAGTCTACTGCTAGTCAAAACACTGTGTTCCATGTTATTTTAAGTATTTGACTCGAGGCTCATAAACTGTAAAGCCCAACATTCTGATGACACCGTACCTTTAGGAGACCAAACGCAGTGGCTTGTCTTGATGTATCATAAATGTCCTCCTCAGCATATGCTAGTAGGACCTGGAGCTGCTTTTCGGTTATCTGGTAAGACTTCACTTTCTTCACAAGTATGGTCACACACTGCAAGGTCAATGGTGAGGTTAATGCCAGGATGTCCCACAAATCAGGATCCAGTGACATAATGAGGATTTAATACATTATCAATGCTTTTCACACAGGAAACCAGCCCTCTGGCCTTAGCAAATGAATCTGGAAAACATTTTGACCAAGACCACAAAGGACGATGTGGAAAACTAACTTTGATGTTAATCCTGGGCCTGGCTTTTTCTAAGTGGAAGGAAAACACCTCACCTTGAAACAATTTACCACCATATGGAAGTTCTGACCCCTGGCAGCCCCGAGCTTTGCATAGTCCTTCAGCAAAAGGAAAAGGTGTTTCGTCAGCTGCTCCGCTTTTGTTTCTATGGAAGGCAGAGGGAACCGCAAGACCCAGATCAGGCACTGCAAAGCACCTGTGATCACCTGAAAACAAAACCAAACAAAACCAGTCAACATATGAAGCGACCACACTCAGTGACCCAGCACCGAGGCGGGGTACTCTCTACGCAGCCGCAGCCATGCTGAAGGAATGACATGCTCTACCCAGCTCTCTGGAAGAACTGTGCTGAAGTGTAAGAAGGCAGGGATTTCCCGTTCCCCGTTGTAGAAGAATTTACTGCTGTAGGATGACCCACAAGCTCACTTACCACATTCTTAACCTATACGGGTAAATAATTGCATAGGCTGGCCAATTTTAGCAATTTTAAAAAAACCCCCAACACATTATAAATGATTTTTCTATTTTCTAAAATGATACTTCAATTTAATCATTCTTACTAAGCTTGTATTATGTATACATGACACTCTAATTAATAGAAATACAAAAAAGGATGCCAGGTATTTTCCTCTCTCTCCTTCTCCCTCTCTCAAAACAATAAAAATATATTTTAAAAAAACCCAAGTGATTTACATGAGAATCCCTGAACCTCCAGCCAAGACAGTGCCTGGAATCAAAGTAGGTGCTGAGTAAGCATTTGGTAAATAAACTTCACCCTATTCACCTAGTTCAGCTCTATCTGACAAGACTGCTACTGCTCAGGCTGCCGATGGCCTTCCTGGGCTCCAGTCAGGAGGACCAGGGCACAGATCCCAGCTTTGCAGCTTTTACCTAACTGACTAGAGCAAATCAGCTCTCAGAACCTTCTGTAAAAGACAATCTGAGGAAGGGGGAGGGTGTGGGCTTTGGAATCTGAGATGGAGGCTCATATGCTATATCTATGTTGTGGGGCAAGTCACTTAGTTCAAGGCCTAGTTTTCTCGTCTATAAAGCAGAAACAATAATAAATACCCCATGAACTGTTCTGAGGATTCACAGCAGGGAGTAGGGGTAGTGACGATGGTGAGGAGGTGAGGATGATTACTGACATGGGGACCCACCACTCACCCTCATGAAGCTGCTGCAAGGATTAAATGAAATAATTAATGTACCTAGAAGGGCTTTATAAACTGTTAAGGGCAATCCGAACATATGGGATTACTAAATTGGAGAGCAAAACCCAACTATCTTATGTCGCATAGGCCTAGGAGTTCAGTTCTAGGTACTCTGCAGGACCAGCTCTGTGGAGGGACAGGTGCTCACCTTCACATCCATGGAACCCAGGCAGTCTATGAGGAGAGACACAAAAGGATCCAACATTTCCAGAACCCGTTCACTCGAAGACTTGATCTTGGAAGTTTTCAGACTCAGATGCAGCAGCTAAAAGATTTAAAAAGACATTTCACAGCAGGTGCCCGTAAGACCAAATGAGTTAGGTAGAAATGAAATAACATAAGAGACAGCCTGAAATGTTAAGATGCTTCTTTCTGAAATATAAAACTTTTGGAAAAAAGGGGACACTGCCTGGGAGAGTCTCAGTAAGTGAAGAGGTGGGAGCTTACTGTGCAGCTGATATTCCAAGTACATTTACCAAATGCTTACTCAGCACCTACTTCGATTCCAGGCACTGGCTTAGCACGCAGGACTTGGCAATGACCAAGATGGACACAGTCCCTGCACTGAAGGATCTTAGCCAGGGAGACAGACTCTAGGAAATAACTGTAAATGCAGGGTTCTTTGGGGGTCTGGGCAGAGGGAAGAGTGGGTGGTGAGGCCCTGCAGCAGGAACAGTGTGGAGCCTTTAAGAACCGAGGGAAAGCCACATGTGGCTGGAACGTGTGTTGCAATGGTTACAGTAAAGCAATAAAAGGCCCTTGCAGCCCAATTGCAGGACTGGCTCGCTCCTAGGATAAATGGTGATCAGACTGGTGTTTTCAAAAGCTCACCACCTTTTAAAAGAATTCACAGTAGTTTAGAGGTGTAAACTAATAGGCAAAGCAACAATGAAACCATAATAATATTAAGTCAGAATCATCAATTCTGAGAGAGCTACATTATCAAAGTAAGTACAGGAAGAGATCAATATAAATAGTAAATGGACCAGTGCACCTTTAAAAAAATTCCGTAACTTACTTAGAGTAAAACATCTACAGTGGAAATAAGCAATACTAGAGATTCAGCAGCAGGAAAAGGCACAGACCCACCAAGTGCAGTGAGTCTCACTTTAGGGTTAATTCTTACCCGAAGCCCAGACTCAATAAATATGTGCATGTTGGTCTTCCTGCTCACAACAGCTTTCTGCCCGCCTCGAACTGGAGTTGGGGGGAGCAGAAGACAGCTCTGGGGTGGCAGACGTGGATCTGGGGCAGGGGCTGCTGGATTTCTGTCAATCACAGTGGAATAAAAATAAATGCTGCGTTCCCATAGGCTACTGTGGCCCTCTCTGGGGATGAGAGTTGAGCACTAGCTAATGTGTTGTTTGCTGAGGGGTCTTTTCTCCCTTAACCATGAGACACAGAGGACATTCCCAAATTCAGATGAACAGCAGGGGTACACTCCCTTTCTTTGATGTCTGAAAACAAGTGCCAAGGAGTCTCTTTCAGAACAACACAGAAACAAAATCTAAAGGAAGTTTACCAGTATGGCATTTTAAAATCTTTTAAGATCTAAATCTCCTTAGAAGCAACAATATGTACTGAGCTCCTATTTTTTGCCAAGTAGTTTATGGTATGCTTTGTAAAATAAAGAGAACTGTAAATTGGTGCTTAATCTCAAGGCATTAGGGAGCTCAGATTCTAATCTAAGAAACTATGGGTATGTGAAATGAGATTGTCCTGATATTTAAATGGTAAAACCACCTTTAGTAGATTGGTGAAGAGGGTCAGTTACTCTGTGAAATAAAGACAGTACTATGTAGAGTTGCTATTAGGATTCAAGATCTAAATCTCTATTTGACCAGAGTAAGAGGTATATAGGATATTTAAACTCTATCCTAACTTTGATTCAATCAACATCCCAAACAGAAATGATATCAGAGAAAACACCACAAATCTTATAACTTAGATAAATATTAATTTTTTTTACTAAAGCAAATTTTTAAATTAAACCATTTAAAACTGAATGTCTTATCAGAAACAAGCACCTAAATGAGAGTTTTTGTTTTTCAAACTTACTTTTCTTTCTCTGTTAACAGGGGGAGATTTTCACTGACCAAACCATAACTGAGCAATAGAATGGATTCTGCTGTCATTTCCTGATTTATAATTAGTCCTGCAATGATTCGGCGTAAGGTCTCATGAACTTTCCGGGCCAGTTTTAAACTCGTGGTATTTTGTAAGATCTAGAGGCAAACACAAATGTCATGCTCAGGTAACAAAGAATTGCATTGGGCTTTGTTCTAATTTTTCTAATTAAAAATGAAACATTCTTATAAGGTTTCAAACAGATATAACAGAGTCAAATTTACCCATCACCTCAACCCCAGAGAAGACCAGGGTCAGCAGTGTGGGCGCCCCCAGGTGTCCTGCAGCCCCTCTTTGCTCTCTGTGGGTAAGGCCCGAGGACACAGCTAAAGACAGGATGTGACACTTGTGAGATGTTGACCCTCCAGGTGCATTAAAGCCATTTCCTTGCATAGACCTGGTAATAATAACTGTCATTTCCTTGGAGGGATTTGATGATACACATGGAAAATATATGTGCTCTGTTGACTTTTTCATCCTCAAAGCATAGCTAACATTCTTAGACCAGGCTAAATGCTTTTTAGGAGCAACTATGGAGTTAATCCAGCACCAAAACATTTGGAATTATAGTTAACTCATGCCATTAGATAGTGCTTTTTGCTCTAGTCTTAGTACATATAACAGCGATAGAAAGAATAATGTTTATTGAATGCTCACCCCTGCAATAGGCAGAGAACTCTATGAAGGGAGGTGAATTACAGTCCCTGCCCAATAGGAGGCAGCAAAGAAACAGTGGAAAAATGTGAGCTTCAGATCAGAAAGATATGGAACTAAATATTGACTTTCCTCCTTAACCTTGTTCCTTTCTACCTTCTTGAGCCTGAATTTTGTGTCTACGATGAGGTACCATAGACCTCACAGGGTGGTTGTGCAGATTAGAACAGATAACGAAGCACAATGTTTAGAACATTATGTATGTTCAACAAATGCCAGTTTTCTTCCTCTTGGCATTCTGGGAGAAGCAGTCTGGCTCCAAAGGCTCCCTTCTTAGCTGCTGACTGGTCCCAGATGTACTATTCACCCACTCTTTGATTCTTGTCTTTCCTCCTGCATCTCAGGGTTTACAGCAGGGACTCTGAACTTTGGGTTAGAACGCTCAACTCAGGGCTGCCAACTAGTGGCCACATGGTATTGGTGTCCTTACACCAGGGAAATGGTGATCAAGGGCAGCAAGGTTTGCCCTGCCAGGCTCTTTTCAAGATCCCGGTGCAGCATTCAGGTCCTCACCTCTTTTAGCGGAAGGATCAGTTTTGTAACCTGATCTTTTCCTACAAACTTGCCCAGGATTTCATAAGAATCGTAACTCTTGCTTCTTCGGGCCTCCATGACTTTGGAGAGGATCTGCTTCACTTCCTTCTCTTCGGCAATGGCACCGAACAACTCGTGGTTGAAAATCTTCAAAAGAAAAAGGTCAAATGGCAGTTACGTACATTCAGCGAGATATGCCAACATAAGCAGTCTTTGAAAAGATCATTGGCACATCCAAATCAAGGAAAGCGAGTTGGACTGGACTGAAATTAGATGGAAGAAATTTCTATTATAGTTCACTTTTCTCAATGTAGTTTAGGAACCAATTACTAAATAACAAATACAGAAACACCTGAAGGTTTATACTAATGGGAAACAAAAGAAGAAAACTGCTTTCATTGTTGTGGATAGGTTCTGCAACCTAAAGCAAAATGACGCATAACAAAACCAATTGTACCACAGGCTAACAGATACAAACATCTCAGCAATCTATAATAATAAAAGCGTAATATGCTAATTAGACTGGACGACCTTCTGGACAAAGCCGAGGCAGCGGCGGGGGCCAAGCCCCTTGCACGAATTTTGTGCATC
>NW_005370516.1:1300139-1302473 GCF_000412655.1 Myotis brandtii
CAGCCCTAGCCAGTTTGGCTCAGTGGATAGAGCATCAGCCTGTGGACTGAAGGGTCCCAGGTTCGATTCCTGTCAAGGGCACATGCCCAGGTTGCGGGCGATCCCTAGTAAGGGGTGTGCAGAAGGCAAGCCAATCAATGATTTTCATCATTGATGTTTCTATCTCTCTCTCCCTCTCCCTTCCTCTCTGAAATCAATACAAATATATTAAAAAAAATTTAGTCTCTTCCAAATCCTACCTCAAATTATCATATGATTCAATTTTAAAAGTTGACTGTTACTAATTTTTCACTATTATAAATAAAGCTCTGGTAAATATACATTTATATAAACCCGAGACCACAACTCTGATTATTCTTTTAAAACAGATATTTTGAAGTGGCTGAAATTTTTGCTCAATGCCAATTTTCCTTCCAGAAAACAATGGCAGCACACCAGCTCACTTCACCTGAGTCTTAGCTTTTTAAACCTGCTAATCTAAGATATGAGACAGAACATTAATTTCATTTTCATAGGCTATTATTCTCTTATTTTGTAAACTGACTTTTTGGTGTCCTTGGCTTATTTAAAAAAAATTGGAATTCCTTTCTCTAAACCTTACCTGAATCATTATATCTAAACAAGAGTCCAAATCTCCGACTTGCAGCTTGTAGGTGAGGCCATGCAGCAACATGTTAACAGTGAAAGTCAGGACATGGACCTAAAATGAAATGTGGAAAAAGGGGTAACTGGTTAAGACACCACGCTAGAAAAAAGTAAGAGCTAAGAACTGCTGCGAGGAGAGCACTCGGGTACATATCTGTCATTACTGCTGGGAGAAGCTTTGACAAATGACACGTACTTATATCACTATCTAAAATCCTTTGACCAAACAGTCATTTTGTACAAAAGCTGCTCAGAAAACACACGTCCATGCTTAGGATTATTGTGACTAAGCCAGGCCAGGGATGTATGAAGGCACAGAGCCTGGAACTTTACAAACCAACCTGTGAATTAAAGAGTATGCCAATGTTGAATGCAATCAAAGCTGGTACATAACATGCTGTGAAGGACACAAATAAATTTTTGCCCTCAAGAGTAACCAGAGCTAACATTCCTAAGAGTCTACCATAGGCTAGGCACATATTAATACCTCCCATGTAGGGAATCATTTAATCTTCACCCATTCTTTCTTTGATGTAGGTGCGGTGTTATCGGCATTTTTTAAGAGAAAGCTGAGGCACAGACAGGTCAAGTAACTAGCTCAAGATTACGTGTGTAGGAAGTGGTGGAGTCAGATTTGAAAGCAGACGGGCTGGCACCAGAGCCCTATCACTACGCTGCGCTGCTCTCAGGCTTTCTGATTCTTTATACTGTTTCCAAGGTAAACATCAGATAATGATCACAGGCCAAGGAAGCACACTGGGTTGTCCATACACAGTCTGGATTTTAAAGGCATAGTTTCATATGTATCTACTTGTGATGTTTTAGTGCTTTTACATATTTGAAATGTTTCCTGAGGCTTTAAATAATTTTAAAAAATACTTTTGGGAGGATGAAGAATGGCAGCCGAACAGTACAATTTTGGTAGTGTCTACATGACCAGATGTCCTCTATTTTAACTAAGTTTATTGGGGAGACATTGGTTAATAAGATCATACAGATTTCAGATATACAATTCTATAAGTCATCTGTATATTGCATGTGTGATCACCACCCAAAATCAAATCTCCTTCCATCACCACATATTTGACCCCCTTTACCCTTTACTACCCCTCCCTATTTTAATTATTTTAATAAATAACTAGAGGCCAGGGGCATGAAAATTCATGCACTCGGGGGGAGGGATCCCTCAGCCTGGCCTGTGCCTTCTCACAGTCCGGGACCCCTCGGGGGATGTCCACCTGCCAGCTTAGGCCCATCCCTGGGGGGACTGAGCCTAAACTGGCAGTCAGACATCCCTCTGGCAGCCCGGGAGCCCATGGGGAGCGGGCCTAAGCTGCAGTTGGACATCCTTAGTGCTGCAGAGGAGGCGGGACAAGCTCCTTAGTGCTGCCGAGGAGGCGGAAGAGGTTCCCGTCACTGCCGGTGCACTCGCAGGCAGCCCTCAGCCCGGCTTGTGCCTGAGTGGAGCTCCCCCTGTGGGAGCTCACTGACCACCAGGGGGCAGCTCCTGCATTGAGCATCGCCCCCCTGATGGTCAGTGCGTGTCATAGCGACCAGTCGTTCCCAGTCTTTCCGCTGTTAGGGTCAGTTTGCACACTACCCTTTTATTATATAGGATGGGATGGGTTTGAAAAACAGTTGGTTAAAGAAGAGCTACTTATTTAAATACTGTAGATGCTCCCTTATATT
>NW_005370517.1:0-9075 GCF_000412655.1 Myotis brandtii
GTGAGGACTCGGGCCTTCTCCCTCCGAGTATCCGCCATTGTCCCCGCCACCTGGAGCCGTCCGTCCCGTACTGGGGTAGATTCTGGGTGAAGACCAATAGTCGCCTAGAGTGCACCGGAAGTCCCGCCCTTCCCCCGTGTTTCGCAAGAGAGAGGCCATTTCTGACCCTTCATTGGCTAAGCTGGCGGTAGCCCTACAAGGCCTTCTGGGTAATGTGGGTTCCAGCGTCCAAGATGGTGATGGAAGGTTTTTCCATATCGCTCCAAGGACAAAGGCGACATCTGGGAAATAACCTTCCTCAGAAAAGAGTCGTCATTTTTCCTGGTAAAGGGACTGCAGTCCTTTTTATAAAAACACATTATCTGTGAGACCAATGCAGCTCGTCATTCTATAGAGGTTTGCCTGCATTACAGAGTCTGGACGGTTTTAGGACACAAATGACGTCTTCACACCACCATAGATGTTACAAATAGTACACAAGAATATTCCACAGACCTATCCAGATTAATTGGTGGTTACAGCATGGACTACGGATGTGAGCCTAAACAAATCATCATTTCTGTCAAAGAACAGTTTAGACAGCCGCCATGTTGGCTGCATACCTTCTAGCTCCCCTGGGGGCTGCCAGTCTTCAAACAGCAAAGGCCAACCCCTCCCTTTGAATTAGCCAATCTCCAAAGACTGTGCCCTTTAGCTGCAATCAAGAGCAAGGGACAACTTACATGCCTCAAGGATTATAAAGCCGAGCTGACCACCTGCTCCATTTGGGCGAGCTTCCTGACCATGTGCATCTGTGTAGAAGTAACGGTATTAGCCTTGCTGCCTGGCTCCCGAGTATGTTTTATGCTCTTCCAGGACCCGTGAATTGGGGGACTCGCCTTATTTCTGACATGCAGACTGAAGGGTCCTGGACTCTGTTTCTGCCAGTGCTTGTACCTATGCTGCTGGCTCTGTCCCAGTGAGGTCTGGGTGAGTGCCCAGGCTCCCAATCAATCTGTCTCTCTCACATCTATGTTTCTTACACTGTCTCTCACTCTCCCTTCCATTCTACCTAAAAAAAAAGGGGGGGGGGAGAACGTGGGGCATATCTTTGAAATAAAGAAGAACTAACATGCAGAATATAAACATTAAATCGAATTCTGTTGTTTAATTTTTACTTGAACATCAATAAAGATAAATACACTTTTGAAAAAGTGGGAGACTTGAATTTTGGCCAAATAACGTGTTTTGTTAATGTGAAGATGCCACTGTAATGATCATAGTGAAAGATAATTCCTCCCTTAGGGACATATTGAAGATGTCAGTGGAGTTGATGTTTCAGGCATTCTCAATGAGATAAGATTGCACAAATACTCACAAATTCGTTGTGGAGGAAAGGGGCCACATGCTGACCTGACAAGCTCAGGAGAGGCCTGCATGGCAGTTTTGGAGACCTAAAGTAACCACAAAGGATGGTCTGAAATTAAACCTTAACTAAAAGCAGTTATGGTGGGCAGTGACGTGCTAAGCCGATATCTTCACTGATAAGGTCCACCTTTACCGTAACTGAGCCTATCTGTCTTTTTGCATCTATGATAACATGTCCTTGGGATGTCTGGGTAACTTTTTATGGAGCACCTGGGGCACAGCCAGGTGTGCTGGGCCCAAGACAGATGCCGGAGATTCTTTCATTTATTATGTTAATTGTTCCTGCACGCACCTAAGTATGTGTCCATCATTTTACTTTTTATCCTATCACAGAGGTTTCCCTGCTTCGATTGATCCCACCTCCTTAAATCTGTCACCAATGAATTTCATGTATAAATACGGATGTAACCCTGCCATTCTCCGGAGCACTATCTCAATTCGTTGAGGTTCTGCTTCCCGGCATATGTCGACAGTTTGGCTCAAATAAACTCACAAAAATTCTTTACAGGTTTCAATGGTTTTTACGTTAACAAGTGTAAATGAAATACATATTCACATGGAAAAGCGTGGGGGCTTTAGACTGGGAAAAGGTACATTTCCTTAACACAAGGAAGCCAGGTGTACTTACATCTCCATAAGATAAGGAAGCAGCAACAGTGCATTTACATAAGACAAGGGAACTGGAAGTAGCCACGAAAGGTCTATATTTACAAAATAAAGAGAAGGAAGCCCTTCATTCGGATGGAAAAGAAGACAGCCCAGAGGAATGGAAGGACAATGCCAGGGCTGACAGCAGACCCTGAGTGATGGATGAATGATTACTCTAACAGGTTTTTGTGAAAGAGAGGGCTAAGAGAATGACTGGATATCAGAACCAAACAGCCTCGTTCACCTGCCTCCTTAGGCTTTTATTGTAACAACAGCTTGAATCAAAATTAACTATTAGATACTATCAGTAGGGTAAGCATCCTTGAGAAGACACATGTATCTGCCATGTCCTTGAAGCAAAGACATCTAAAGACTAAGCATAAATTTTCTAGTGAACACCCAGGTGTGTCCACGTACACAGATTTGCTTTCCTGTACACAGACTTGCTTCCCCATACCTCCCTCTATTTTGTTTTGCTGGATGTGGAAGACAGAGGGAGGTGGGCAAACTTTCTGCCTTGGAATTTCAAGGTCCTCGAAGAATGTTTACTTCTCAAATTGGATTTTGTAGACTATAAGAAAAAGAAAAAGAATTATAATGGCACCAATGGTTATTCGCGTTAAGAAGACAGTGTGCTTACCAGCATTAAATCCTCCCTTCTAGAAAACGGTAGGGGGCAGTGTTATAAAGGGGAATGGGCTAGGGTGAGAAATATAGCTATGTGCAGGCCTCAGTGTCCACAGACATCAGCTATTGTAATTAGTCATCAGGCGATTAAGCAATGTTGATGAGATGATATTTTGACTTCTGGTGGGTTGGTCTGACACTGCTTATCAGTTCTGCTTGTTGCTGGATTAGCTGTGTCACCTCCCTAGTTACTTCACACAGGCCTTGAAAAGAAATCTTTAATTCACATTTGAGAAACTCAAACCCTTTTTTCACATAAGTATATGTGTTCTAAGATTTAAAATAATATGATTACTTTTTAGATTAATTCAGATGCTCGATAAAATATATTATTCAGTATACTTATAATTTTCTTTTAAGATTTCTCTTAATAACCCTTTTAAAACTTTCACAAACATCCTTACAACTTTTACAGTTACTCTTAAGTGTTCCTACTCCCATATCTTTCTTCCTATTATATTCCGTTCTTTATATCCCTTCTCACTATTTTTATTTCCTCAACTCTAATTCTTTACAGATCCTCTACTACACACACAAACCCTTCAGTTTGTCAATTTACTTTCTTTTCCCTTTCTCTCTATATCTTCTATTATGTCAAAACTATCCCTACCTTCTTTCTAATTAGTTAGAATTAAATGTCAGTTTTACACAGGTCCTTCCATTGCCAGCTTCAAAGGAGTTGGAGTGGTGAGAAGCATGTCTCAGGGTCCGTCTTTCCTCCAGTCCTTGTTCTAGTCATGTCTGTTTAACTGCCTACTATATCCCCATCAAGGATCTTGGCTCTGAATTTATTTTAGGGAAAGGGGACGTCAAGTTTGTTCTGAGACTGCTTCCTGCTGAAGAGGGGTTGAAGGATTCTCTCAGAACCAAGAGGTCCTTGCTCTCTGTTAGAGGGAAGATGAGGCCTCGGCATAGAAGGAGATGGCAATGGTGCCTGAGGTGGTATTCCCTAGGCGAAGTAGGGCTTGTAACCTGGTGGAGACCACTGCTATAAAATTTAGTATCATTGGACAAAGGTTAGAACAGTTAAGAATTATGACAAATGGTCTGGTGGAAGAAAAAATAATTTTAGTTCCAATAATTTTCTGTTGAAACACAACTTCTCTCTGAAAAATTACCCTAATTTTTATTAATGAGCCAAATTAAGACCAATTTATTTACCGAATTATGTCTAGTTACAATTCTGATTGTTTGAACAGAACAAGAATAATGGTTGATCATATAGGCTATTTAAAAAAAAATCTATCTATGTATATGCTTTGCCGGAATCCCATTTGAAAGTTTACTCCCAGGGTAAAGAAGCCAAGGTACACAGTTGCCATCAGGCTTTGCCTGTGATTCCTACAGAATTGGGGTGCATTCCTCAAGTTGAGGTCCCCACAGGTATCTTGAGGTTTCTTTCATGCCATCTCTCAGGAAAGCAAACTTCATTCCTTACCTGGACAGACCACCATTAACTGAAAGGGCGAGGACTATGCCCTCCATCTTATCCTGTGTCCTCCATTTTGGGGAACCCACGTGCTTGGCAAGGAGCTTCTTCCCGGAAGTCTAAGACTCTGCTAGCCACACCCAGGAACAAGACACCGACTTGCTCCTGGCCAATCGGCAGAGCACAGTCCTTTCTCCTCCCCTTCCTCCAACCCCTACCTATAAAACCCATCTCCACACAGAGTTCTCTCTCTCTGCTTCCTGTCGCTGCATCGACAAGGTGGGGGGAGCCGAGCTAGCTCGAATAAAGACTCTTATGCTTTTACATCGGACTGACTGGCTCCCTGATGTGGGTTCTTGGGGATCCTGAAATCTGGGCATAACAGAAAGCAAACTTCATTCCTTACCTGGAGAGACCACCATTAACCATGTGGCCAAGCAAGATACCAGGCTATTTATTCAAGGGGCTTATCAGCTTCCAAGTCAGTCTTCATTTCTTAGAGCTTTCTGATGACATCCAGAGTCCTGGCATGTCTCTCTTTTAGACATAACATTCCAGTAAAGTTTTGGTTAATAAAACTACACTTGGAAACTGACTTATGTCCTGTTATGAAGAAATCAGATTCTTATTGGATTTATGCAAACAAATACATTTCCACAGGCACAATAATTACCAAAACTATAATTATTTTTAGTTCATTTAGTCCTATAATTGAATTCTGTTTCTGCTTATTTTTCTTGCTAGTATTTCTATAAATCTAGATACTCTGTAGAGTTCTAATAATTTTCATCCAATTTAAGTGGATGAGCTGAAAGTTTATTCTCAGAGATATATAGTTTAAAATAAACCAGAGACCTTTATTAGGTTTTACGCCGCCGCAAGGAAAAACCTTGAGTCCAAATAGAGACCAGATTAAACAGGCTTTATTGGGAGCACACGGGCGGATTCACCAGCTCGGAGAGGGGAGCAGGAGAAGCCGTGCCAAACTGGAGCAGGGGCAAGTTTTTATGCTGGCAGAAACTGGTGGCAGTGGGGGTTTTCCAGGGTCAGGTGAAACCTGCGGTCTGTCCTGCGGTTTTGGCCATTTCCAGGATCCGTTTGTCCGGCAGGGACTTTCCACTGGGGTGGGGCAGTTTCTGGACGTCAGTGTGGTGAGGTCAGTTTCTCACCGGCCCAAAAGAGGGAGGGGGTCTTTTCGCCCCCGGGGCAGGGTGCCAGCGAATACCGGACAACCTTTGTTTGGATCTTACAGAAAATGTAACATTTTTCCAAATGCATCAAAACAAAACAGTGACCATCTCTAAATGACAAGAAATTTAAAATGATACGGTTATTGATTTGATTATAATGCAAATGACATGGAATCTTGTCCTTTCTGTAAAACACAATATTCCAGAATATTATAGCTAATAGTACTAGTAATGAATGAAAGCATATTAGAATATATTTAATATGCATATATAAATAGAATATAATTGTTATTTCTTTTTTTTTTCAATATGTTTTATTGATTTTTCACAAAGAGGAAGGGAAAGGGATAGAGAGTTAGAAACATCGATGAGAGAAACATCGATCAGCTGCTACCAAGGTACACCCTTGATTGGAATTGAACCTGGGACCCTTCAGTCCGCAGGCCGATATTCTACCCATTAAGCCAAACCAGCCAGGGCATTTGTTATTTCTTTATTTGACAGAGCTTCCCATAAGCATAAAATTTTCTTTCATAAGGAGAGAAAGCAAACCCTTGAGGCATTCCAGGGCCCATTTGAATGACCTAAAGCCAATTGTAGGTGAAGGAAAAGTTTCTTAGAATTCAAACCCTGGGAAGGTAGTCAAATACATTAGACCAGAAGATTATACATTATTATTATTTTTTTAAAATATATTTTATTGATTTTTTACAGAGAGGAAGGGAGAGAGATAGAGAGTTAGAAACATCGATGAGAGAGAAACATCGATCAACTGCCTCCTGCACATCTCCTACTGGGGATGTGCCCGCAACCCAGGTACATGCCCTTGACCGGAATCGAACCTGGGACCTTTCAGTCCGCAAGCCGACGCTCTATCCACTGAGCCAAACCGGTTTCGGCTACATTATTATTATTATTAATATTACTAAACAGTATTAAGTAATCTATTCATTTAAAGTAATCAAGTTCCTGATTAACATAATATAACTATTTTAATATATACATTGTGTGGCCACATTATTATGACCGGCCAGATTATTATGACCACCCATCAGTACTTCATTGACACTTCCAAAAATACTGAATATTGAAAACTTCCTGAGCAAATACTCTCAAGGTTTTATTATTTGCATAACCAATTCACTTAATTGTACTGATGGGGTGGTCCTAATAATCTGGCCACTCAGTATATATAAAACCTTTGCTACCTAGGGAAATGCAGGAAAAACATTTTTTTCTTACGTTCAGAAATGGGCTTATTTTTCCAATGGAAAATATACTAACATTCTTAAGAAGCATAACAGAAGTAATAAATTCCTTAGCTGAGAAACAATCCCCTTGTACTTGGAAATCCCAAGTGGGCTCCAATGACTTACTACGCAGTTGCTTTCATTTTCATACTCTTCGATTTTGAGGTTTGCTTTGTATCTCCTTGCATTCCTGGGTCCTCCCATGGGGAACCACCTGTGGGGACTGACCAGCAGACCCTGAGCAAAGGATGAATGATTTCACGTTTCTGTGAAAGAGAGGGCTAAGGGGCTGCCTGGACATAGGAACCAAACAGCCCCATTCACCTGCCTCTTTAGGCTTTTATTGTAACAACCGCTTGAATTAAAATTAACTATTAGATACTATCAGTAGGGTAAGCATCTTTGATAATACACATATGTATGCAGAGTCCTTTCACAAAAGACATCTAAAGACTAAGCATAAAGAATCTAGTAAACACCCAGGTGCTTGCACGTACACAGACTTGCTTCCCTACAAAACTAGTGTCAGATATAAAGGCTGGATTGCTACCCAGTGTTGGGCCTTGAATTGCCAGTGGGGAAAATGGCCTGGTTGTAGGCTAGATCCCCAGACAGGGTATATACAAGGCTGCTGTTCGAGGTTGCACTCTCACATAGATGTTTCTCTCCCACTCTCTAATTCTTTCTCTAAAAATCAGTCCAGTATTCTTTAAAAATAAATATAAATTGATTGTGCATTTTTGCTTTATGCTACCAGTATTTGAAGGTTTCGCATTCTCCACATACTAGATAATATTATCTTTGGTCAATCATTCTTTGTTTAAACTTTTTTTTTTCCCGCTAACTTTGTCACGTTTTCTCACTTGTTTTTTTTATTCTATTTTTTTCCTAGGAAATTAAGGTGAATCTTATCTCAGATGTGCATTTGCTGTGTCTGTATCTTTGTTAAAACATCTGATCCTCCAGACAGGTCCAGATGAAATAGCAAGGTGATATATTAGGCACTTCTAAAGCAAATAGATGGTATGAGACCAAGTTTTGTTCCTCAGAATTTATCCCATCTGGCTCTTGCATTTGTGCTCTGACCCCCCCCCCCCTTATACTTTACATGACATTTCTTATTGTATTTTCTGGGATATTGTATATTTTTCCCAAGAATATGACATGTATCTGGAAAATAAGTTTACGTAATAATTTTTTTGTTGTTGTTAACCCTCAACCTCAGTGATTTTTCCACTGATTTTTAGAGAGTGGAAGGGAGGTGGAGAGACACACACACAGAGAAATATCTGTGTGTGAGAGACAAATCATTTGGTGGCCTCCCACACGTGCCCTCACCTGAATGCGTATTGAGCCCCCAGTGAAGTACAGGCCCTTGATCAGAATGAAAGCCTTGACCCTTCAGTCCACAGGCCAAGGCTTCATCCTTTGAGCCAAACTATTTGTTGTATAGATGGCTACCATGTTGGCACTATTCAAGGTTTGGAAAGTGGGCATCTGCACCTGAGATAAAGATTTTGGATCCTAGGGTCTCACAACCTTGCTGGGAAATAATTATTTCACCTGTTCATGCAGTTACAATGTCTGCATGCGGAATGAACATTATTTATGGAAGAGAATATTGCTAGAGCAAACTATAGAAAGGCGTAATGGAGTTATATAATGAACAGTATTTATATAGCTAGAAGACCAGAGGCTCTATGAAGTCTGACAACAGGGAGGTCTCAATTGGGTCAAATAAACTTAGAAAAATTCCCCACAGGTTTGGACATTTCTTACAACACCAAAAGCAATTTACTCTTGTGAAGCAAGTGAAAGTTACATGGAGGAGGGAGAAACAAAGCTGGCAGCATAGGTAAACACCGGAGATTGCTGCCTCGAACAACCACTTCAAAAATACAACTAAAAGACGGAACAGAAATCATCCAGAACCACAGGAAGGCTGGCTGAGTGGAAATTCTACAACTAGAAGGAAAGAGAAAAGCATACCGAGACTCAGAGGAGGCGCAGTGCGGAAGTAAAATACTAAGGTGCGGAGGTGCATGTGGAGCGGGCTGGCGGCTGAGGGCACGGTTGTCGTTTTCAATAGGGAGGGAGTCTCAGGCTCTGAACTCCAGTTCCGGGCGAGTTTCTAGGGACCCAGACTCATACGGGAGAAGCAGGACTTTTTGGCATTGGTCGGAACCCGAGGGCAGCTTTCTATCCTAGGGGCTTGCAGCGATTACCTGGACACTGAGAAGCAGAGCATCTGAGGGCAAATCTGAGAGCAGCCATAACTGCTAGCCCCGCCCTGTTGATCCAGTGGGACCCACCCCGCTCAAGCCCTGCAGGGAGGCTTTTGCTGGATAGCCACAGGCAAAGGCTAGATTAGCACCTCCCTAGAGATCCAGGAGCCAGGAAACCCAGAGGTCAGAGTGGGACCATCCAGTTTGCAGCTCCCTGGAAACATAAAGGACACACTCAG
>NW_005370517.1:12117-16924 GCF_000412655.1 Myotis brandtii
ACAGTTCAAGGAAAGCAGTTCAATGAAGAGAGTTTTATAAACACAGATTTAGAGCCAATCCAGAGCACAGCAATCGAGAGCTTTCTCCTTGCTTCCAGAGAGCAGAAGACAATGCTCAAGGCTCAGGTGGCTTTCTTTGGTTTGTGTGTGTGAGTGTTTGTTTGTTTTTAATCCTCACCCAGGAATGTTTATTCTATCTCTCTCTCTCTCTTTTTTTTTATATAACCCTCCCTCGCCTTCCATCTGAGACTTTGTACTCTGTTCCAAGCTTCCAGGTCTCTGGATCCACTCCATTCTTCAGTTAATTTTGTTATTGAGGTTCCATCTATGTGTGAGATCAAGTGATGTTTTTCTTTCTCTGACTCACTTATTTCACTTAGCACGATGCTCTCTGGGTCCCTCCATGCTGTGTTAAAGTGTAAGAGATCCTTCTTTTTTACCGCTGCGTACCATTCCATGGTATAAATGTACCACAGCTTTTTTACCCACTCATCTACTGATGGGCACTTGGGCTGTTTTTAAATCTTAACTATTGTAAATCGTGCTGCTATGAACATAGCGGTGCATACATTCTTTCTGATTGTTGTTTCAGGTTTCTTAGGATATATTTTTAGAAGTGTGATCACAGGGTCAAATGGCAGTTCCATATTTAATTTTTTGAGGAAACTCCCTATGTTTTCCATAATGTCTGCATCAGTCTGCATTCCTACCAGCAGTGTACTAGGTAGGGTTCCCCTTTTTCCACTTCATCGCCAGCACTTGTCCTTTGTTGATGGTAGTCATTCTGACAGTTGGGAGGTGGGATCTAATTGTTGCTTTAATTTGCATCTCTCTGATGATCAGTGTCTTTGAGCATTTTGTCACATGTCTCTTGGCCATGTTATCCACACTGCAGCCCAGACAGAGCTGACACTTCTAATGGCCCCAGAAGCAGATGCTCTTAAATAGTGATGTCTGTTTTGAGACATTAACTTCGTTCAGTGGAGGCAGGTTAGATGAGTTAGACACTTGAGCAACCTCTGCAAGCTACATTTAGCCTGAAGGAGACAGATGCCTAATGGCCCAAAAGAAGACACAATGCCTGTCATTCAGAAAAGAGGAGGTCCTGAAGAAAGATATGCAAAACCAGCAGCTAAAGGAAGCCAGGCAGGTGCCTCAGAAACAAACTTGCCCTAGAAATCCCCTCCCCTGAAGGCACTGGAGGGTCCTGAGTATACTTGGTGTTTTCTTGTGCTATTTGCCCTCAAAACCAGTCCTGGAGTCAGCTGAGGAAATACGGGATCCTGGCCATGGAGCGTAGGAACTACATTACCCAGAAGGACAGGCGTGGAATGCCACCCAGCTGAGCGAATGGGAGCTCAGAAAGGGCGTTTCCGTTTTTCAAGTTCGGGTGGGCGGGACCGGTAGTCTTCTGCATTTTGTCTCAAGCTGTCGGTCGGGATTACCAGGTCTCAGAGTCCAGAATTGAGGGCTGTAGAGGGCTTTTCCCCGCCCCACAGCCAATGGTCGGAGCCTCCAGTGGTGCTCACAGCTCACACTTGGGATTGAAGTTTGGAGTCGCCACCAGACCCGCTCAGGGCGGGGACAGGGACCGCCATTCCTGCAGCGGCTTCTACTCCCGCCCCGCTCAGCCCACAGAGGGCAATGGCGGCGCCCCCGCTGAGGAGACGGGCTGAGGTGAGTCGAGTCCCCCAGGCCCTCACCGCCTCCTCACACAGACACCACAGCCTGGGGAGGGCGCCTGTCCCGTCCTGCAGCTCAGTCCCGCGTGGAGGACCGTGAGGAAGGTGGAGGGGAGAGAGGAGTGTTGTGGCTTCTGAGGACACAGCAAGTGCAGGGCAGAGAGGACGGGGGGTGACTTGCACTGAAGGTCCCTGAGGATGTGGCTGTGAGTATTGACGGAAAGATCAGAGGCTGCAGGGAGGACGTCACAGACTCATTCGGGGCTTTCCCGGCTGTGAGTCCATCAGGGGCCTGGGGTGGGCTTGGATCCGGCTGGACTACAAGCTCTCTACACGCCATATGCCAAGTTCATGGGTGAGTCCAGCGAGATCCAGTGGCATTGGAGCAGGGAGGGGGCAGAGCTGAGGAAGTGAACCTGGGGAATGAACATGGGAAGGGGTTGAACATTACACAGTGGTGAGCACATCTGGAGGAAGTGTGAGCTGATGGTCCCCGGGACCTGATGTGGGAACTTAAAGGTGAAGCATAAACCCACACTTGGCTTTGTCTTGGAGGCAGGATCTAGGAGACTGCAGTGGTGTTGCTTGGCTACAAGGCTGGGGCCCTGCAGGCATTGCCCAAACCTTAAATGGGACTAAACGCACAAAAAACTGGGCATGTGCCCTTGAGTGGAATGGAACCTTGGACCTTTCAGTGGACAGGCTGACACTCTATCCACTGAGCAAACCAGCTAGGGCTGACACTTCCTTTATTTATTTATGTATTTATTTATTTAGTTAGTTATTATTAACCCTTGTTTTTGCCCTTAGTTATCTTCAAATATGTTTGCTCACCCAGTTTCCTGTCATCCTTTCTATGCAGTTGTCCTTATTTGATATTATTCTGTATTACTGTTTGTCTTCATGGTACTCTTATTCCCATTCATCACAGTGAGTAATGGGACTGTGATGAGAGAGCAGCTTGCACTGGCATTAGGGCCTGGTGTCCACTCTAACCCGGTGCCCTGGAGGAGGTTGAGGGTGGGGAAGTGTTGGGAATCCCAGCAGGTCCAGGGGTTCCCAAAGGTGTGGACAGAGTCAGCGAAGAAGGAATTACAGGGAGACAGCATTCAGTTGATCAGCATAGCCAGGTTCTCTCTTTTTCTCTCCTTTATTGTCCTGTTACAACTGTATTTATAAGCATGATATAATGGTATGTTTTGGGTCTTCCCTTGGCCTTCTACAGTTCCTAGTTTCATGCCCATAGTTTCTTATCTGACCTTTGGTTCTTCCCCAATACCACGTGTGGGCGCGCATGTAGAGCGATTGAAACTTTGTGGCCCATGCGTGAAGCTATGGCTCAACTTGGATTTAAGAGGCAAAATCTTTTGTGCATCACAGGAGAAACATGACTTTATCAATGACAGGGTAGACCCAGAGGCAGTCTTGCCTTGATGAAGGACTCTGGGGGCGGTTTTCATGCCTGGGCGCTCTTAGGTTCATAACTAGGAAGCCATTTTGATCAACAGTGTTTTGTTACCATTGCCCATTCCTCACCCAATTCTTCTTTTTCCTTAATGTTGACACTTTTCACTTTTAGTAGTGATCATTCTACTCGGATTCCCAGCCCATGGATATCCTTAACCTCTTTAAACTTTGCACCTTTCATAAGTAGTACATGGTATTTCTGCAACACGAGGGGGTTTTACTGATTCATTCCCCTTCCCAGTTCCATTTGCAGAGCCTTAGAGTGCACACGTATTATATTGATGCTGAACATCACGTGCTTTACTATATTTACATTTTATGGGTTTGAACACATTAAAATATTTTACACAGACTCATATCGCCAGCATGAAAGGTCCTAAAGGAAGCCATTTGTGGACTAATAACAAGCAGACCCTGCCTCTCATCTTTTTGTGCCAGCCCATGCTTCTGTCCTCACTTGGTGAGGGAAGATGGGTAAGGATTGAATTACTGGTTCTCAGAAAGGCAGGTCTGGTTTCAATTCTCTTGATTCTAACAGGTTGGCGTGACCTTTGAGGACATTGCCCTGTACTTCTCCAGGGAGGAATGGAGCCTCCTTGATGAGGGTCAGAGACAGCTGTACCTGAATGTGATGCTGGAGAACTTTGAACTTATATCCTCGCTGGGTAAGACCCTCACTGTCACAGTGACCTGGACTTGGCTTTGCCATTTCCCAGGCCCTATCCCCCAGGGTGTGCTCTGTCCTCCCATGTAGACTGTGGTACTGATTGATTTTCCAGTTTCCAGGGTAGTTGCTGTCCTGGTGGAGGGTTGGTTCCGCTGCTCCCTTCTATTCCTGAAGTCCCAATACTCCTGGGAAACATTTTCCACATGATGGAGGGGCAAGGAACACAGCACGGACAGATACTGTTGAAGTGTGGGGCATGTGCAAAACGATTTTATTTCCTTGCAATATTTCACCAGCAGCATGTGAGAGAGAAGACTTTCATTAGAGGTGTGAACAAAATCTCAGTTTCAAACAGCTGCAGTTTCAATGTGTCCCAGAATCACTGTCTACACATCCTAATCCTGTTTATTAACTATATTTTTTATTACCATCTTTCGAATACCTTGTATATTTTATATATTTATTGCTTACCACATACAGGAACACATATTTTTCCATGTGCTTAATAGTTCTTTGCAGATATTACTCTCCCACAGCAGTTTTTCTACAAAGTCCATGGTTTTGGCAACCCTGCGTTCAGCAGGTCTAGTGCCACCAGTGTGCAATGACATTTCAAAGGAGAAAAAATTATTCCAGCAGAAAAGAATGTAAGAAAGAAATTAGTTGCAATCACACGTTTATTCAGGGAAAAGGTGTCCATCTTGGAAGTGGGTGTTGTGTGTGCTCTGAATGTGGAAATCAGAGTCACTGCTGTGTTATTAGCCTGCAGTAGAGTATTAACATACCTTGATTATTTCTGGGAAACTGCAACTATTTGTGTGAATTTCTGTCTATATCACAATATTCGCTTTATTGTGCTGATCATAGCCGAATCCACAATATCTCCAAAGGACTCCTTCATATGCTTCGCAAGTATTTTCTTCTGTTCTCTAGATTGCCTTTCATTTAATTTTGTTTACTGCTATTGTGCAGTGAAGACGCTATTTTTTTT
>NW_005370517.1:18102-19615 GCF_000412655.1 Myotis brandtii
CTACGTTTCTTTTCTTCAGGTTGCTGCTGTGGAGCAAAGAATGTGGCGGCAACGACTGAACAGAAGGTTTCTGTAAGATTGTCACAGGCAAGGAATCCCAAGTTAGCCTTGTCTTCCCAGAAGAGCCACCCCTGTGAGAGTTGTGGGCTAGTCTTGGGAAACATTTTCCACATGATGGAGGGGCAGGGAGCACAGCACGGACAGATCCTGTTGAAGTGTGGGGCATGTGCAAAACGATTTTATTTCCTTGCAATATTTCACCAGCAGCATGTGAGAGAGAAGACGTTCATTAGAGGTGTGAACAGAATCTCAGTTTCAAACAGCTGCAGTTTCAATGTGTCCCAGAATCATTTCACATGCAGGGAGGTTGGGCAGGGTGTCCTTACGGGGTCAGGACATCTCCACCTAAAGGCTACTCAGACCAGGGACAGTCCAACTGCAATTTCGACGTGTGCAATGACATTTCAAAGGAGAAAAAATTATTCCAGCAGAAAAGAATGTAAGAAAGAAATTAGTTGCAATCACACGTTTATTCAGGGAAAAGGTGTCCATCTTGGAAGTGGGTGTTGTGTGTGCTCTGAATGTGGAAAATATTTTACCAAATTTTCTAGCTTTCATTATCAACAGAGAGGTCACACTGGAGAAAAGCCTTATAAATGCAGTGAATTTGGGAAAGCTTACACCGGTAGCACTGAACTGTGTCGTCATCAGAGAGTGCACCCTGGAAAAAGGGCATATCACTGCAGTGAGTGTGGGAAATCTTTTAGCCGGAGCATTGCCCTCCATTATCATCAGATGGATCATACAGGAGAAAAGCCTTATAAATGCAGTGAATGTGGGAAATCTTTTAAAATTAGAAATAGTTTCTTATGTCATCAGAGAATACACACTGGAGAAAAGCCTTATAACTGCAGTGAATGTGGGAAATCTTTTACCCAGCTCACTACCCTTTGTCTTCATCAGAGACTTCATACGGGAGAAAAGCCTTATCAATGCAGTGAATGTGGGAAATCTTTTGCACAGAGCAGTGCCCTTCGTTCTCATCAGAGAGTTCACACTGGAGAAAAGCCTTATCAATGCAGTGAATGTGGGAAATCTTTTCCCCACAGCACTACCCTTCGTTCCCATCAGAGAGTTCACACTGGAGAAAAGCCTTATCAATGCAGTGAATGTGGGAAATCTTTTACCCACAGTATTGCCCTTCATCGTCATCACAGAGTTCATACGGGAGAAATGCCTTATCAATGCAGTGAATGTGGGAAATCTTTTGCCCAGAGCGGTGCCCTTCATCGTCATCAGACAGTTCATACGGGAGAAAAGCCTTATCAATGCAGTGAATGTGGGATATCTTGTAACACTAAGAGTGACCTTCATCGTCATCAGAGAGTTCATACGGGAGAAAAGCCTTATCAATGCAGTGAATGTGGGAAATCTTTTGCCCAGAGCGGTGCCCTTCATCGTCATCAGACAGTTCATACGGGAGAAAAGCCTTATCAATGCAGTGAATGTGGGA
>NW_005370517.1:20199-22084 GCF_000412655.1 Myotis brandtii
CATCTCCAGTGGGAGATGTGCAGGAGGCAGCTGATCGATGTTTCTCTCCCATCGATGTTTCTAACTATCTATCTCTCTCCCTTCCTCTCTGTGAAAAATCAATAAAATATATTTAAAAAAAAAAAATTTACACTGCTGCCTATATTTTCCTAAGAAACACGGTGGACACTCTAGTTCTCATGTGAAGATGGATGATTTGAGACACAGAGATCACTCCAAAGAGGGGGTAGCTGTGACAACCTCAAGTATGTCTGGGAGCATGAATTTTTTTTCTTGTTTGCAAGGGATGCCAATACATGTGAAGGGAATCTCTTGCCCAGGTCTTGCAGAGGGCCACGTGCCCTAATGCCTACAATTTCATGGGTGATGGTCACTGGTTTGAGGACCAGAACAGTGATGGAAACCCTTTCACTGCAGAAACACTGACCTAATTGTTGTTGTGTTGGAAGCCAATTCCAGCATGTCAGCAGGGCTGATCTGGAAATAGCTGAGGGCATTTTCCCAAACCTGAAAAGGATGCATAAAATGATTGCTTGCTGCCAGACAGCTGAGGCCATTTCAGTCTACATGTTATTGCCTCCTGCTGGCCAAACACCTGAACAGCTGAAGGCAATTCCTCCAATCTGACAATGGATTCTGTATACCAAACACTGGCCTTTGATGTATATCTGCTTTGCCTGTGCATGGTGTGCCAGGGCCATGGGGAAAGGATCCGTCCTAAAGATTGATGCAAAAGCTGTAACAGAAGGAAGATAGTTTGAGAGAAGATTCTAGAATTTCATATTGAAAGATTTCCAGAAGATAACATTCCATGGTGAAGGAGACCAGGACCCAGGGCTGGAGCCAGGACATATTATCATTGTTTTAGATCAGAAGGACCATGCTGTTTTCGCTTGACGAGGAGAACACCTTTTCATGTGTATGGATATACAGCTGGATGAAACATTGTGTGGCTTCCAAAAGCCAATAGCTACTCTTGACAACCGAACCATAGTCACCACCTCTCATCCAGGTCAGATTGACAAGTATGGAGATACCAAGTGAGTATTAAATGAAGGCATGCCAACTTATCCTAGACCATATGAAAAGGGTCGCCTAATCGTGGAATTTAAGGGAAACTTTCCTAACAATGGCTTTCTCTCTCCTGATAAACTCCCTTTCCTGGAAAAACTACTACCTGAAAGGAAGGAAGTAGAAGAGACTGATGAAATGGACCAGGTAGAATGGGTGGACTTTGATCCAAATCAAGAGAGAATGCACCATTACAATGGAGAAGTATATGAGGATGATGACCATCATCCTAGCGGTAGTGTTCAGTGTCAGACCACTTAATGGGTCCAGGGAATAACACTGCTGGCATTTTATATACAGTAGTGAATGAGTGATGGACTGTAACCTTAATATGCTCACTACTTGCTATTGTTTTTGTTTTAATTTTAAGTATAGTAGTGTTTTAAAAGTTAAATGAAGAATAAACTCATCCTATCTAATAAAAGAGAAACATGGTAATTAGCGTATGACCGTTACCCTTCCCATTGGCTAATCAGGGAGATATGCAAATTAACTGTCAGCCAAGATGGCGGCCGGCAGCCAGGCAGCTGATGCGAACAGGGAGGCTTGCTTCCTTCAGTGACGGAGGACTCCAACGTTCCCCGCCTACCTTGCCGGCCTCTGAGCTTCAGTTGGAAACATTGTAACATTTATAGAAGATAAACAAAACCCCAGAAACCTCCTGTCAGTCAGCCGGGATCTCAGAGCTGGAGTCGCAACATTGTTTCGAATACAGAAAACAAAGGCCAGAAACCTGCTTTCAGCAGCCGAGCCTCAGAGAGAAAGCCGGCTCTCAGCTCCAGTGACAGCCATAGAAGGTAAATAAATGCCAGAA
>NW_005370517.1:22923-27775 GCF_000412655.1 Myotis brandtii
CCCAGACTGTGAGAGGGCACAGGCCGGGCTTAGGGACCCCCCTCCCCCCCGAGTGCACAAATTTTTGTGCACCGGGCCTCTAGTACTCAAATAAAAAACTCTGAAAAATATATATATGTTTATTTTGTTGATTTAACAGAGAGGAAGGGAAATGGGTAGAGAATTAGAAACATCGATCAATCGATCACCCTCCCCCCCCTACTGGATATGTGCCTGCAACCAAAGTACATGCCTTTGACCAGAATCAACACTGGGACTCTTTGATCCACAGGCCAGCACTGTATCCAGTGAGCCAAATGAGTTAGGGCTCTGATAGATATTCTTATCATTGATATATCACCATCAGTTTGTCCATTTTAATAAGTATTTGTTTATTTCTAGCAAAGCTGGTACAAAAATTTCTGTATAATTTCTCGTATGTATATAAGTGTTATTTACCTTTGTCAAAAATACAGTGCATAGTCTGGGTTTTTGAGTAGATGAATGTTTAAATTTACTGAGATTAGCAAATTGTGATCTAAATGGAATATACCACCAGGGCCAGTGTGGGTCAGTACTTGTCCGTCCTCTCATGCAGCACAAGGTTGTGGATTTGATTGTCAGTGGGATATGTGCCTGTGCTGTGGCTATATCCACAGAAGTGGGTGTGCAGGAGGTGGCTGGTCAATATGGCACTCTTCCATCAATGTTTCTCTCCCTCTTCCTTCTCTCTCTCCTTCCCTCTCTAAAAATTACTAAACGATTCTTTAAAAATAGAAAATAAACTTTAACTGATTGTAGTTTTTTACATTTTTCAGCAGTGTGTTAGAGATTCACATTCTCCACATCCTAGAGAATAATTTGTTCGGTCAATTAAAACTTATTTAAACTTTTTTTTTGAGACGTTTGTTGTGCTGCTTCACTATTTGATTGTATTTTTTCTAGGAATTTACGGTGAGCCTTTTCTCAGAAGTTTGTTTGTTGAGTCTGTATCTTTGTTAAAACATCATATGTTCTGCCTAATGTGCTATGAGTTTTGGCAATTTTCTTTAACAATAGGATTGTGGAACAACAATGATAGATGTTGGCATTTCACTCATTTTGTGCATTTTTATTTAAAAAATAAACATTTTTTGTATTGGAATGATATGTTTTAATGGTACATGTCCTTGACTGGAATCGTACCTGGAACCCTTCAGTCCGCAGGCCGACGCTCTATACACTGAGCCAAACCGATCAGGGCTGATTTCTCTCTCTCTCTCTCTCCTCCCGTCTCCTTTGAACTCCTGCCTCTCCCTACAGAGACATTACCAGGCAGGCACTTCTCACGCCTTGAAACCCACAAGCATCTCTGCCTTTGGGTGCATTTTAGTGAGAAATGGGACCTATAAGAAGCCACTGACTCTGCTGCAGGGAGGCAGGTGCTGTGGGCACTCAGGTCTCATTGTGGTGCGGCCCATATCAAATTGCTGAAAAAGTTCAGGGTCAGAGAAATGAAGTCAGCTCCCCAAGTTTACACCACAGACAAGTGTCAGATTCAAGGAGCTGGATTTTTAACTATTATTTTCCCCAGTGTCAGACACAGTCCGTACCTCAGATGTGCAGCCCTCACTGGAGCAGGTACAGTCTGAGGCCCAGGGTGGCTCAGCTGCAGCTCCTGTTCCCATGGTTGCAGTTATGCTTTTCCTCCCATTCCCTTTACACTTCAGACCACTTGCCCCTGGCCTCCCCGTATTCAGGGCAACGCCATCATTTCTCAGCTGCAGTGGTTTCTCCAGGGGAACCTTCTTTCAGAGTGAGCTGCTGTTTGTCTACCTTCCCTCTGATCCCAGCACAGAATATGACCCTCAGGAGACCTCGGTAGTTAGGGCTGGGTCTCTGCACTTGTGCCCACATGATGGGTGTCATGCTGCCATTCTATTTACTTTGGTGAATTTCATGCTTCTGTTTGACCCTTCAGTTTGACACTCACCCTTCAGGGGAGGATACACTTTGATATGAATTTTACGACCTAATATTCGGAAGGGATGCTGGAGTCCTACATGATCCTGGTCTCATTGGACGGGTGCTCACCTCTTATTCATGCATAAGACCCACTGCCATGTGATTCTCTCCTGTATATTCCCACTGGCTGAATGAGATAATGGCTCTCACCATGCTTTCCCTGCAGCCCGGATCATGTTCTGGACCCCAGTCCTCCCTCCCAACCTCCTGTGTCTACACCCTGGGTCATTGGGTTGGAACAGAGTCCTTTTAAGTACAAGCCCTCATCGCAGTGCACAGCACACTAGGCCACCACTGAGGTCCTTACTGTGCTTTTCCTGACAATCTACCCTAACTGACTCTCCACACACAACATTTTTAGATTGTAGGTTAAGTTGGCTTTTCAGATTATGGTGTTTGCCATTTCGGCCTGTTACTCTTTTTTGAGTCATTTCCATATATGAAGCAGTCAAGCTCAAAGGCTAACACAAGCCATATAAACAATGTTTAAGTTTATGTGGGCCAAACAAACACAAAAAAGCTAACATTTTCATCGTAACTTAGGTTTATTTCGATAGGTTGAATACAAAGGGATGATATAAATGAGTGATCATTAATGACTATTCATTGTGAGCCCCTGCAGCCTGGGGGCCCCACGTTTGACATGCTTGATGTATACAGTAGGTATACATGCTAATAACTTTTTTATTGTTTTCCCCTGTTAATCTGTGTTATATTCATTTTATTTTATTTTATTTTATTTTTTTACAGAGAGGAAGGGAAAGGGATAGAGAGTTAGAAACATCTATGAGAGAGAAACATCAATCAGCTGCCTCCTGCACACCCCCTACTGGGGATATGCACGCAACCAAGGTATAAGCCGTCGACCTGAATTGAACCTAGGACCCTTCAGTCCGCAGGTCGACCCTCTATCCACTAAGCCAAAATGATTAGGGCAAATTTTTTATTTTATTTTATATTTAAAAAATATATTTCTATTGGTCCCAGAGAGGGAGAGAGAGACAGAAACATCAATGATGAGAGAGAATTATTGCTGGGCTGCCTCCTGTGTGCCCCACACTGGGGTTCAAGCCTTCAACCCGGGCATGTGCCCCTGACCTGAATTGAACCAGGAACCCTTCAGTCCACAGGCCGAATCTCTGTCCCCTAAGCCAAATCAGCTAAGGCTATCCATTTAAATTTTAGACTAACCAAAGAACCCAGAAAAGAAGAGAAAATTATTTTGCCTCTACAATGTCATTTCCCTCATCTTCTTTCTCAATCTCTCCCTTTACTCTACAACGTAAAGGAATACTGTTAAGTTTTGGGCAGTGATACAGCTTTTGAAAGAATTCACAACTAAAAGCAATGCAGAGAGGAAGTTTATTCTATTTTCCAAGAGAGGAAAAGACCAAGTATTGCTAGTCAATTCAGGGCAGGGAAGAAATGGTGGCTTCTGCTTTCCAGCAGTGCCTGTCACTAAGGGACAAAGAATGGAGGGACCTTGGGCTGAGCTGAAGTTGTGTAGATAACACGGGCTGTCCTTTAAAGTTACAGTTTGTTTCCTTTCTAGGAGACAGTCTGCAGATGTTCTAGGGAGGTGTCTTATCAGTTTCTTTCCCAGCCTATAAAATATGACCAGAGAAAAAGTTATGAAGAGTTCAAAAGAGGCTTGTTTGAAGGGGTGGAGGCGTGGAAACTTTCTACTGACTAGAGACTCCATGGTGTGAGTTATCCCTGTGGTGTAACAACAGCAGGAAGGAGGGGTATGTAAGAATTTAGCCTTGAAAGTAGCTTATCTTGTTCTGCAGTTTGAGCAGAGGAGCTGTTTGAATTAGAGGAGCCAGTAATTTTGGGGTTTAATTAGCATTTGGCTATCCCTCTCATTTCCTCTCTGTAAAAAAAAACAACCAATAAAATATGTATATATTTTTTAAAAGAAATAACCCCTTCTGCTGGTCTAAGTCAGTTTCCACCTGTGAAAAAAAGTATGAGGTATGTTTCCATACCGGAACTATTGGAGAAGGTCCAGTGGTAAGGTGTCCACTTGTGTAACGCAGCTGTGCCTGCAGCCTGCCTTGGCTCCAGCAACTCCAGCCACTCCCTGCAGAGACATTCCCAGGCAGGCACTTCTCACTTCCTGGATAGAAAAGCAAGTCACAGGACTAGTTATGCCCTAGCCTCCTTTTTTTTGTATTGTTTCTTTGCAAAGGTTAATATTGCGCATATTGAGCGTGTCTATTCTCTTTTTGCATCTAGAATACATACCTTTGGATATTCAGGGAAATTTCCTTTTTTACAGACTCCTAAGGGCACAATCTCCAAACACAAAAGACCTCAGGTCCTCAATTATTGTTGTTGTGTCAAATATTAAGTGTTAACTATTGGAGAACATTTTTAAAAAGAATTGAATTTTTTGTCTATTTTTTAATTTTATTTAATCCCAGAGATTTCCCTCCTCGTTCCCCACACTCTAATTTACCACCAGTGAATTTCATGCAACCCCCTTATGTCTTCTCCTTTGAGTCTAATGTATAAAAATGGTGCAAAACTTTCATTCTCCCGTGCATTACTCAACGTGTTATTTTTCTTCCCGGCAAATGTTACTAACTATGGTCAAATAAACTTAGAAAAATTCTCCACATGTTCGGACATTTCTTACATCATCACCAAAAGCAATTGACTCATGTGAAGCAGGAGAATGTTACGTGGAGGGGTATCAGCATTTCCAGGGACTCAACTGATGGAAGACAGGTTTATAAAAACAAATGTAGAGCAGACCCAGGACCCAGCAAGCTACAGCTTTCCCCTTGCTTTCATAGAACAGAAGAGAATGCTCATGGCTCAGGTGTGTGTGTGTGTGTGTGTGTGTGTGTGTGTGTGTGTGTGT
>NW_005370517.1:29555-32020 GCF_000412655.1 Myotis brandtii
AGGATGTGGGCTGTGAGTATTGACGGAAAGATCAGAGGCTGCAGGGAGGACGGCACAGCCTCATTCGGGGCTTTCCCGGCTGTGGGATCCGTCAGGGGCCTGGGGTGGTCCTGGATGCGGCTGGAGGACAAGCTCTCTACACGCCATATGCCAAGTACATGGGTGAGTCCAGCGAGATCCAGTGGCATTGGAGCTGTATTTTTTTAAAAATGTATAAAAAAAGGTGCAAAACTGTCGTTCTCCTGAGCATTACTCAACCTGTTGTTATTTTGCTTCCTGGCAAATGTCGCCAACTTGGGTCAAATAAACTTAGAAAAAGTCTCCACAAGTTTGGACATTTCTTACAACAACAGCAAAAGCAATTGACTCATGTGAAGCAGGAGAACGTTACATGAAGGGGTATCAGCATTTCCAGGGACTCAACTGATGGAAGACAAATTTATAAACACAAATGTAGAGCAGACCCAGGACCCAGCAAGCTACAGCTTTCCCCTTGCTTTCATAGAACAGAAGAAAATGCTCAAGGCTCAGGTGACTTTGTTTTTAGTGTGTGTGTGTGTGTGTGTGTGTGTTTAATCCTTACATGAGGACATTTCTTTTTACCCTTCCCCACTTTCCCTCAAAGATTCTAAAGTAATTCCATGCTTCCATGTCTCTGAATCCACTCCATTCATCAGTTTTTTTGTTAATTAGTTTCCAAATATGAGTGAGATCAGGTGATACTGTCTTTCTCTGACTGACTTATTTCACTTAGCGTGATGCTTTCAAGGTCCTTCCATGCTGTGTGAAAGGGTAAGAAATTATTTTTACTTCTGAATGGTATTCCATGGTATAAATGTACTGCAGTTTTTTTCCCACTATTCTACTGGTGGATACTTGGGTAGTTTCCAGATCTTTGCTATTATAAATTGTGCTGTTATGAACAGAAGGCTGCCTATATCCTATCTGATTGTTTCAAGTTTCTTAGGATATATTCCTAGGAGTAGAATCACTGAATTAAATGGCAGTTCCATATAAAAAATTTTTGCAAAAACTCCAAACTAATTTCTATAATGGCGGTAGCAGTTTGCGTTCCCACCAGGGTTGTACTAGGGTTCCTTTTTTTGACATCCTCCCCAGCACTTGTCCTTGGTTGATTTGCTGTTGACAGCCATTCTGACAGTTGTGAGGTGGTCTCTAATTGTTGCTTTAATTTGCATCTCTCTGATGATCAGTCACTTTGAGTGAGCATTTTTCACATGTCTCTTGGCCATCTTATCCACACTGCAGCCCAGGCAGAGCTGACACTTTGAATGGTATCAGAAGAAGATGCTCTTGAGTATGAGTGTCTGTTTTGTGACATGAATTTTGTATAATGAATTCAATGGAGGCAGGTTAGATCTACTCAGAGACTTGAGCAAACTCCCCCAGCTACATTTGGCCTTTAGGAGACACATGCCAAAAGTCCTGAATGAAGAAACAATGCCTGCCATTCAGAAAGAGCAGGTCCTGAAGAAAGATATTCAAAACCAGCCACGCAGGTGCTGGAGAAACAAACTTGCCCAGGACATCACCTCCACTGAAGGCCCTAGAGGACCCCTAGTATAGTTGGTGTGTTCTTGGGCTCTCTGCCCCTAAATCAAGGTCAGGAATCAACTGAGAATTACTGCACCCTGGCCTTAGAACGGAGAAACTACATTGCCCACAAGGCCAAGCGAGGAATGCCACCCGGATGAGCCAATGGGGGTTCAGAGAACGCATTTCCGTTCAGACGGTTCTGTAGGGCGGGACCGGTAGTCTTTCCGGCGGCGTTTGTCTGTTCACGTTTTTTTCTCAGGCGGTCTGGAGTTCTTGGGCTCAGAGTTCCCTGGAGAAGGCTGGAGAGTGGTGTTCCCCGCCTCACAGCCAATGGTCGGAGCCTCCAGTGGTGCTCACAGCTCACACGTGGGATTGAAGCTCGGAGTCACCGCCGAAACCCTCGCCAGTCCCGGGACAGCGACCGCCATTCCTGCAGCGGCTTCTACTCCCGCCCGGCTTCAGCCCACAGTGTGCAATGGCGGCGCCCCCCCTGAGGAGACGGGCTGAGGTGAGTCGAGTCCCCCAGGCCCTCACCGCCTCCTCACACAGACACCACAGCCTGGGGAGGGCGCCTGTCCCGTCTTGCGGCTCAGCCCCGCGTGGAGGACCGTGAGGAAGGTGGAGGGGAGAGAGGAGTGTTGTGGCTTCTGAGGACACAGCAAGTGCAGGGCAGAGAGGACAGGGGTGACTTGCATCCGAAGGGCCCTGAGGACGTGGGCTGTGAGTATTGACGGAAAGATCAGAGGCTGCAGGGAGGACGGCACAGACTCATGCGGGGCTTTCCCGGCTGTGGGATCCGTCAGGGGCCTGGGGTGGTCCTGGATGCGGCTGGAGGACAAGCTCTCTACACGCCATATGCCAAGTACATGGGTGAGTCCAGCGAGATCCAGTGGCATTGGAGCAGGAAG
>NW_005370517.1:33283-34228 GCF_000412655.1 Myotis brandtii
TCGATCAGCTGCCTCCTGCACATCTCTTACTGGGGATGTGCCCGCAACCCGGGTACATGCCCTTGACCGGAATCGAACCTGGGACCTTTCAGTCCGCAGGCCGACGCTCTTTCCACTGAGCCAAACCGGTTTCGGCTGTATAGACTTTGCTTTTGTGACAGAGTCACTGCAGTGTTATTAGCCTGCAGTATATTATTAACATACCTTCAGTATTCCCAAGGAACTCCAACTATTTCTGTAAATTTCTGTCTATATCGCAATATTCGCTTTATTGTGCTGATCAGAGCTGAATCTACAATATCTCCAAGATATTCCTTCATAGGGTTTGCAAGTATTTTCTTCTGTTCTCTAGATTGCCTTTCATTCATTTTGTTTATTGCTGTTGTGCAGTGAAGACGCTATTTTTCTTTATTTGTTGCAGTGTAGACTGTTTATGTTTTCTATTTTGTGTGGTGGTTGGTGTCACATTCAGAAAATTCTGTCTAAAACAAACCTCTAAAACTTTTTCTCTAGGTTGTCCCGAGGAGTTTTAAGTTTTAGCGCTGACATTTAATTCTGTCCTGCAGGTTGAGTTACGTTTTATCATTGCTGTTCAGTTTTGTTCTTTTACATGTGAATGTCCGTTTATACCAGCACCATTCATTGAAGAAACTATGTTTCCCTTCTTCTGTGGCTTGCAGCTTTGTCAAAGATTACTTAAAAGTATGTGCCTGGGTTTTTTTCTGTTTTCTGTTCTGTTCTGTTGGTATATGCGTCTGTCTTTCTCCAGCAACACACTGTTTGCTTGCTTTCTCTTTCTAATAAATTGAAGTCAGGAAGTGTGATGCCAGGAGCTTTCTTCTTGCTCAAGACTGCCTTTGTTGCCCTCCAGTGGTCCGTAAACTGCGGCTCGTGAGCCACATGGGGCTCTTTGGCCCCTTGAGTGTGGCTCTTCCACAAAATACC
>NW_005370517.1:37284-38448 GCF_000412655.1 Myotis brandtii
TCTCATCGGTTGTTTCAAAGCTCAAACCTCCGATAAAGAGCTTCCGCAGCTGCTCCGGCTCTTTGGGAGACTCAGACTTAGACATAATGACGGCAACAGGGGAAATTCCAACGACGCTTACTCCGCGGCGTTTACCGGCAGAAAGGAGTGATCTAAGGAGCGTATCTCTATTTTTAATTTTTATTTACAATATATTTTTATTGATTTCAGACAGCAAGAAAGAGGGAGAGAGAGATAGAAACATCAGTGATGAGAGAGAATCATTAATTGGCTGCCTTGTGCATGCCCCCCAAGCTGGAACCGAGCCTGCAACCCGGTCATGTGCCGTTGACCTGAATCAAACCTGGGACCCTTCAGTTCACAAGCAGATGCTCAGTCCACTAAGCCCAACTGGCTAGGGCTGACCCTTTTTTTAAAAAAATACATTTTTATTAATTTCTGAGAGGAAGCGGGGGGAGAGAGAGAGAAACATTAATGATGAGAAAGTGTCACTGATCAGCTCCCTCGTGCATGCCCCCTACTGGGGACTGAACCCACAAAAAACTGGGCATGTGCCCTTGAATGGAATGGAACCTAGGACCTTTCAGTCCGTAGGCTGACACTCTATCCACTGAGCAAACCGGCTAGGGCTGACACTTGCTTTATTCATTTATTCATTTAGTTAATTAGTTACTTAGTTATTATTAACTCTTGTATTTCACCTTTGGCATCTTCAAATGTGTTTGCTCACCCAGTTTCCTGTCATCCTTTCTATGCAGTTGTCCTTATTTGGTATTCTGTATTACTGTTTGTCTCATGGTACTCTTATTCCCATTTCCTCTGGGATTTTTTTTTTATAGATAGCTTTCTACTTACTCTAGGATGGGGAAAGATTCTCTTTCTCTATTCTGCCATCTTGCTGAAGTCACTCACATAGGTCTTTTCCCTGTGATCCCATTTGTGGTTCGTTCTACGACAGTGCTGACTATACCTCGTTTTAGTTTTTCTTCTAAGATTTCTATCATTTATCTCATGCTACGGTTCAACTTGGATTTAAGAGGCAAAATCTTTTGTGCATCACAGGAGAAACATGACTTTATCAATGACAGGGTAGACCCAGAGGCTGTCTTGCCTTGGTGAAGGGCTGTGGGGGCGGTTTTCATGCCTGGGTTCTGTTAGGTTCAT
>NW_005370517.1:38772-49126 GCF_000412655.1 Myotis brandtii
CCTTGGTGAGATTTTCCTCATCCAGTGACTTTTGGGGCCATGTTATATATAACAGCCATTTCCTGAGAGTCTCGCTTACTTGTCTTGAAAATCATTTTTTTGAATCATGTCCAGTTGTGACATAAACAATTGTGGTGAATATTTTCTGTATTTATCAGGTCAACGTGCACTTTACCTACGTTTCTTTTCTTCAGGTTGCTGCTGTGGAGCAGAGAACGTGGAGGAAACGACTGAACAGAAGGTTTCTGTAAGATTGTCACAGGCAAGGAATCCCAAGGTAGTTTTGTCTTCCCAGAAGAGTCACCCCTGTGAGAGTTGTGGGCTAGTCTTGGGAAACATTTTCCACATGATGGAGGGTCAGGAAACACAACACAGACAGATACTGTTGAGATGTGGGGCATGTGCAAAACAATTATATTTCCGTACAAAATTTCACCAGCAGCATATGAGAGAGAAGTCTTTCATTAGAGGTGTGGAGAGGATCTCACTTGCAAACAGCTGCAATTTCAATGTGTCCCAGAATGGTTTCACATGCAGGGAGGTTGGGCAGGGTGTCCTTACGGGGTCAGGACATTTACACCTAAAGGCTATTCAGACCACAGACAGTCCAACTGCAATTTCGACGTGTGCGATGACATTTCAAAGGAGAAAAAATTATTACAGTAGAAAAGAATGTCAGAGAGACATTAGTTGCACCCACACGTTTATTCAGGAAAAAGGTGTCCATCTTGGAAGTGGGTGTTGTGTGTGCTCTGAATGTGGAAAATATTTTACCAAATTATCTAGCTTTCATTATCAACAAAGAGGTAACACGAGAGAAAAGCCGTATGAATGCAGTGAGTGTGGGAAAGCTTACACCAGTAGCACTGGACTTCGTCGTCATCAGAGATTTCATATGGGAGAAAAGCCTTATAAATGCAGTGAATGTGGGAAATCTTTTACCCAGAGCACTAAACTTCGTTATCATCAGACAGTTCATACAGGAGAAAAGTCTTATAAATGCAGTCAATGTGAAAAATCCTTTAAAAGTAGCAGTGGCCTTCAATATCATCAGAGAGTTCACACTGGAGAGAAGCCTTATAAATGCAGTGAATGTGGAAAATCTTTTGCACGGAGCAATGCCCTTCGTGATCATCACAGAGTTCATACAGGAGAAAAGCCTTATAAATGCAGTGAATGTGGAAAATCTTTTGCACTGAGCAATGCCCTTCATTATCATCAGAGAGTTCACACTGGAGAAAAGCCTTATCAATGCAGTGAATGTGGGAAATCTTTTACCACTAGCGCTGCCCTTCATTGTCATCAGAGAATTCACAGTGGGGAAAAGCCTTATCAATGCAGTGAATGTGGGAAATCTTTTACCACTAGCGCTGCCCTTCATTGTCATCAGCGTTTTCATCGAGTTCATACAGGAGAAAAGCCTTATAAATGCACTGAATGTGGGAAATCTTTTCCCCAGAGCTCTGCTCTTTATTATCATCATAGACTTCATACAGGAGAAAAGCCTCATAAATGCAGTGAATGTGGAAAATCTTTTCCACGTAGCAGTGCGCTGCAATATCATCAGCGTGTTCACAGTGGAGAAAAGCCTTTTAAATGCAGTGAATGTGGAAAATCTTTTACCCAGAGCACTGCCCTTCATTATCATCAGAGACTTCATACAGGAGAAAAGCCTTATAAATGCAGTGAATGTGGGAAATCTTTTACAAGGAGCAGTGGTCTTCAATATCATCAGAGAGTTCACACTGGAGAAAATCATGAGTGCAATTAATATGAGGTATCTCTCAGCCAAATTTCTAAATTTGCTCTGCACATATGAGTCCAAATGTGAGAAATTTCACAGATGTGTAGGAAATGTAGTTTCTTAGTTAGGACTTAACATTAGTACAAGAAAATTTATGTATCCTCATTTTTCTGAATTGTATCTCATACTTTTAATCACCTACATTATGTAAAGTTCCCATAAGTGTTCTTGTTGTGTTTGTTTTTATGTTGGAACACGGTGTAATTATGTTGCATGTTCTAACATAAAGAGATGTTCTGCCAGATCTATGTCACTGCATATTTCTGTTGTAGAAGGTATTTCATCTGAACCACCTATAATGTCCCCTACAAATGGCATCAATCACCATCCTCATGTGCCCGGGGAAGCTAATTCTGTTGTCTTTTTTGTTGAAGAAAATGAGGAATACCTGAGTCCACAGTTCTTTCTTGTTTTCCTGTTATGCGTTGCCACATAGAACTCATTATTGTTGGCCCCAGTAAACATAATGTTGCAGAGGGAATGCTTTCCCTGAATGCCAGTGATGAATTTATTGAGTGCCTGAGTCGTCAGTGGAAGAACTGCCAGTCTCATGTCTCTTTGGTTTGTACAATAATGAAAGCTTTTCGTAATACTTCTTTAATCTTGGGTGTTCTATTTACTGGGTGGGTTAGCTTTAAGGAGATCGGGGCTCTCCAAGCATGATGAGGTGAACAACTTTTTTGGGGTCTCAAACATTTTTGCCCTTGGGGCAACAGTATGGTGCAGGAGTAGCTCAGCAGTTTTTGCAAATTTACACTGCTGCCCATATTTTCCTAGGAAATACTCTGGACTCTCTGATCCTCATGTGATATCTGGATGCTTTGAGACATAGAGATCACTCCAAAGAGAAGGAAGTTGTGACAACTTCAAGTATGTCTGGGAGCACGAATTTTTTTCTTGTTTGCAAGGGATGCCAATACATGTGAAGGGTATCTCTTGCCCAGGTGTTGCAGAGGGCCATGTGCCCTAATGCTTACAATTTCACGAGTGATGGTCACTGGTTTGAGGACCATAGCAGTGAGGGAAACCCTTTTACTGCAGGAACACTGACCTAATTATTGTTGGACAAAACTGCAGCCCATTAGATGGAAGGGTCCTCACCTAAGTGTGCATCCAGGAATTATTTTGGGGAAAAGACTACAGGAGCTCTGTGTACGGAGATCGGAGGGACCCCATGCATGTTTATTTTCTGTGGAGCAGTCATTGTCATTGATTATAATCAAGATGTTTTGTGGCTCTTGTAGCTTCCCAGATGTTCCCATCAGAACCATTGGTGCTCAGGCAGCAAAACAGAAATGGAGACAAAGGCTGTCTTTAGTCCAAGGATGTGGCTTTTGTGGGTTTGGGTGAAAGTTCTTCATCGTATGTTACATTTTCTGTACTGACATGAGACTCTCACCCAGCGGGCATATGAATGTGGAATGAATATAGAATTTCGAAACCTGTTCTTCCAAAATAGATGAGCGTACATTTGTTTTATCTTGAACCATTTTTAACAGTTGTAATGAGTAAGTTATATGTGTTAAGTATAGTGTTTCATAACTATTGACATGTGCATGAAATGAAACCATCATTATAGTCATAATGCTGACTATATGTTACACAGTGTAATTGCTTCATGACCTCTTTTAACGTGTCCCTGTTCTTCACAGCTTTCCTAGTTTCCATGGATTTACATTTCACTTTCATAGAGTACTTTATTTTCTTTGAGTATTTTTCTGCTTTAATTTAGTTTTCATAAATACTTGTAGATTTATTCAACTTATATTAGTAACTCAACTTTTTTCCTGATAGATATTTTTTTAAAAAAATAATATATTTTATTGAGGAAACTGTCCAGAACACTCGGTGTGAGGTTCAGGAGTGGCGGCTGCCTCAGCTGCGCGCAGCAACACCCTCTTTCCAGCTCCTCCACACCTGCCTCAGCCTGCTCACCGGCTGTCAAATATGATGAAAGCAACCACTTACTATGATGTTTTGGGGATCAAACCCAGTGCCACCCAGGAAGAAGTGAAAAAGGCATATAGGAAGCTGGCCTTAAAGTACCACCTTGATAAGAATCCAATAGAAGAAGAGAAGTTTAAACAGATTTCTCAAGCTTACGAAGTGCTCTCTGATGCAAAGTTAAGGGATGCGTAGTGATAAAGGAGGAGACCAAGCAATTATGGAAGGTGGAGGTGGTGGTTGTTTTGGTTCCCCCATGGACATCTTTGATACGTTTTTGGTGGAGAAGGAAGGATGCAGAGAGAAAGGAGAGGTAAAAACATTGTGCATCAGCTCTTCGTAACCTTAGAAGACTTAGATAATAGTGCAGCGAGGAAACTAGCTCTACAAAAGTATGTGATTTGTGATCAATGTGAAGGTCAAGGTGGTAAGAAAGGAGCAGTAGAGTGCTGTCCCAATGGCTGAGGAACTGGAATGCAAGTAAGCATTCATCAGATCGGCCCTGGAATGGTTCAGCAAATTCGGTCTGTGTGCATGGAGTGCCAGGGCCATGGGGAAAGGATCAGTCCAAAAGTTTGATGCAAAAGCTGCAACAGAAGGAAGATAGTTTGAGAGAAGATTCTAGAATTTCATATTGAAAAATGGCCAGAAGATAACATTCCATGGTGAAGGAGACCAGGACCCAGGGCTGGAGCCAGGAGATATTATCATTGTTTTAGATCAGAAGGACCATGCTGTTTTCGCTTGACGAGGAGAACGCCTTTTCATGTGTATGGATATACAGCTGGATGAAACATTGTGTGGCTTCCAAAAGCCAATAGCTACTCTTGACAACCGAACCATAGTCACCAGCTCTCATCCAGGTCAGATTGTCAAGCATGGAGATACCAAGTGTGTATTAAATGAAGGCATGCCAATTTATCGTAGACCATATGAAAAGGGTCGCCTAATCGTGGAATATAAGGGAAACTTTCCTAACAATGGCCTTCTCTCTCCTGATAAACTCCCTTTCCTGGAAAAACTGCTTCCTGAAAGGAAGGAAGTAGAAGAGACTGATGAAATGGACCAGGTAGAACGGGTGGACTTTGATCCAAATCAAGAAAGAATGCACCATTACAATGGAGAAGTATATGAGGATGATGACCATCATCCTAGGGGTGGTGTTCAGTGTCAGACCTCTTAATGGGTCCAGGGAATAACACTGCTGGCATTTTATATACAGTAGTGAATGAGTGAAGGACTGTAACCATAATATGCTCACTACTTGCTATTGTTTTTGTTTTAATATTCAAGTATAGTAGTGTTTTAAAAGTTAAATGAAGAATAAACTCAAATAGCAAAACTCTGAATATATATATATATTTATTTATTTTGTTGATTTTGCAGAGAGGAAGGGAAATGGGTAGAGAGGTAGAAACATTGATCAATCCATCAGGTGCCTCCTTCACCCCCCCTACTGGAGATGTACCTGCAACCAAGGTACATGCCTTTGACCAGAATGGAATCTGGGACCCTTTGATCCACAGGCCAGCACTGTATCCACTGAGCCAAATGAGTTAGGGCTCTGATAGATATTCTTATCATTGAAATATCACCATCAGTTTGTCCATTTTAATAAATATTTGGTTATTTCTAACAAAGCTGGTACAAAAATTTCTGTATAATTTCTCGTATGTATATAAGTGTTATTTACCTTTGTCAAAAATTCAGTGCATAGTTGGGTTTTTGAGTAGATGAATGTTTAAAGTTACCGACATTAGCAAATTGTGATCTAAACAGAATATACCACCAGTGCTAGTGTGGCTCGGTGCTTGGCCATCATCTCATGCAGCCCAGGGTTGTGGATTTGATTGCCAGTGGGGATATGTGCCTGGCTTGTGGGCTAGATCCACAGAAGTGGGTGTGGAGGGGGCGGCTGGCTGATATGGCACTCTTCCATCAATGTTTCTCTCCCTCTCCCTTCCCTCTCTAAAAATTACTAAACGATTCTTTAAAAATAGAAAATAAACTTTAACTGATTGTAGTTTTTTACATTTTTCAGCAGTGTGTTAGAGATTCACATTCTCCACATCCTAGAGAATAATTTGTTCGGTCAATTAAAACTTATTTAAACTTTTTTTTTGAGACGTTTGTTGTGCTGCTTCACTATTTGATTATATTTTTTCTAGGAATTTACGGTGAGCCTTTTCTCAGAAGTTTGTTTGTTGAGTCTGTATCTTTGTTAAAACATCATATGTTCTGCCTAATGTGCTATGAGTTTTGGCAATTTTCTTTAACAATAGGATTGTGGAACAACAATGATAGATGTTGGCATTTCACTCATTTTGTGCATTTTTATTTAAAAAATAAACATTTTTTGTATTGGAATGATATGTTTTAATATTTTTTCCTTAAAAACGTATTTTAATTGCCCTAGCTGATTTGGCTATCCCTCTCATTTCCTCTCTGTAAAAAAAAACAACCAATAAAATTATATATTTTTAAAAGAAATAACCCCTTCTGCTGGTCTAAGTCAGTTTCCACCTGTGAAAAAAAGTATGAGGTATGTTTTCATACCGGAACTATTGGAGACGGTTCAGTGGTAAGGTGTCCACTTGTGTAACGCAGCTGTGCCTGCAGCCTGCCTTGGCTCCAGCAACTCCCGCCACTCCCTGCAGAGACATTCCCAGGCAGGCACTCCTCACTCCCCCGATGCCTGCAAGCACCTTTGTCTTTGGGTGCATTTTAGTGAGAAATGGGACCTATAAGAAGCTGCTGACTCTGCTGCAGGGAGGCAGGTGCTGTGCCACTCAGGTCTCATTGTGGTGCGTCCCATATCAAATTGCTGAAAAAGCTCAATGTCAGAGAAATGAAGTCAGATTCAAGGAGCTGGATTTTAACTATTATTTTCTCCAGCGTCAGACACACTCTCTACCACTGATGTGCAGCCCTCACTGGAGCAGGTACAGTCTGAGGCCCAGGGTGCCTCAGCTGCAGCTCTTGTTTCCATGGTTGCAGTTATGCGTTTCCTCCCAGTCCCTTAACATCTCAGAATACTTATCCCTGGCCTCCTTGTGTGTAGGGGACACCATCATTTCTCAGTGCAGTGGTTTCTCTCGGCGAACCTTCTTTCAGAGTGAGCAGTTGTTTGTCTGCCTCCCCTTTGATCCCAGCACAGACTATGACCCTCAGGAGACCTCGGTAATTAGGGCTGGGTTTCTGCACTTGTCCCCACCTGTTGGGTGTCATACTTCTGTTCTCTTTATTGGGGTGAATTTCATGCTTCAGTTTGACCCCTAATATGTGACGCTGACACTCACCCCTTAGGAGGAAACAAAGGAAACATCAATGATAAGAGGGAATCATTGATCGCTGCTTCCTCCACACCCTATTGGGGATGGAGCCTTCAATTCGGGCATGTGCTCTGACTGGGAATCTAACCAAGGACCTCTTTGTGTATGGGTGGAAGCTCAAGCACTGACCCACACCAGCTGGGTGAGTCATTACTTTTTAAATGCTATGCCCTGTGCAATGAACATTTTTAATTTTAACCTGCACTATTAACATTCTCCATCGCTTTTAGAACACCAGTCATCTGATCCTGCACTAAGCCCTTCTTTTGTCATCTTCTGCATTTTCCTTGTCTTCTGTTGGAACAGTTCTCTCAGGAAGGCCAGAGGGCATCTGGGTGGGGAGGGGGCTTTAGAGTCCCAAAGTCAATGCAGCGGGAAATAGAAGGGTAGTGATCAGATTCCCTATGCCCTGGATCAGGCATCCTCCATTTGAATTTCAGATTCTCTGTTATTACTGGGACTTACAGTGAAATAACCCCTTCTGCCCTTACTGGTTTGGCTCAGTGGATGGAGCATTGGCCTGCGGACTGAAGGGTCCCGGGTTCGATTCCAGTCAAGGGCATGTACCTTGGTTGCGGGAACATCCCCAGTGAGGGATGTGCAGGAGGCAGCTGATCGATGTTTCTCATTGATGTTTTTAACTCTCTATCCCTCTCCCTTCCTCACTGTAAAAAAAACAAGAAAATATTTTTTTTTTTAAAGAAATAACCCCTTCTGCTGGTCTAAGTCACTTTCCTCCTGTGAAAAACAAGTATGAGGTATGTCCATGACAGAGGTATTGGAGAAGGTCCAGTGGTAAGGTGTGCACTTGTGTAACGCAGCTGTGCCTGCAGCCTGCCTTGGCTCCAGCAACTTCAGCCACTCCCTGCAGAGACATTCCCAGGGAGGCACTCCTCACTCCCCCGATGCCCGCCAGCACCTTTGTCTTTGGGTGTATTTTAGTGAGAAATGGGACCTATAAGGAGCCACTGACTCTGCTGCAGGGAGGCAGGTGCTGTGGGCACTCAGGTCTCATTGTAGTGTGTCCCATTTCAAATTGCTGAAAAAGTTCATTGACAGAAAAATGAAGTAAGGTCTCCAAGTTAACACCACAGACAAGTGTCAGATTCAAGGGGTTGGATTTTAACCATTATTTTCTCCAGCGTCAGACACAGTCTCTACCTCTGATGTGCAGCGCTCACTGGAGCAGGTACAGTCTGAGGACCAGGGTGGCTCAGCTGGCGTGGCTACAGAGGCTTGGGCTTCCCGGAAGAAGCCCAGCTGAGCACATGGCTGCCCAAAGATGGAGGATACAGGGCAAAATGGAGGGCGTAGCCCTTGCCCTTTCAATGTCATGTGTGTGTGTTTCCTTCCATGTCCCTCATGGATCAGGGTTCGGGATCTGAAAAGAGGAGCCACACACAAATGAGAGAAAAATGACACGAGATAATTTTGAAATAGTGGGGGACCAGGCGGGCAAGTCCATTCATTTATCTGGAGTATCCCTTAGGGTAAGGAGGTTTCAATGACACACCGATTAGCTCATCAGCAGACAATTGCCAGAAATAGGCAGAATATCTGATCAACAATAATCAACAAGGATCACCACAAGTATCTAAGGAATTAAGTGAACTAAGGTGGGGATGATGCTTCAGCTACCATTATCTAGATTAACTGGGTGGTGCACAGCCCTGACCTTTGCTAGGACTTAAAAGGTTACTAACTTTTGGGGGTCTCTGTCTATACTCAGCTAGTGAAGACAATAAAGAGACTCCCGCATAAATGTACCACAGTTTTTCATCCACTATTCTACTGGTGGATACTTGGGTAGTTTCCAGATCTTTGCTATTGTAAATTGTGCTGCTATGAACAGAAGGGTACATATATCCGATCTGATTGTTTCAAGATTCTTAGGATATATTCCTAGGAGTAGAATCACTGAATTAAATGGCAGTTCCATATTAAAATTTTTGCAAAAACTCGAAACTGATTTCCATAATGGCTGTACCAGTTTGCATTCCCACCAGGACTGTACTAGGGTTCCTTTCTTTCACATCCTCCCCAGCACTTGTCCTTGGCTGATTTGTTGATGACAGCCATTCTGACAGTTGGGAGGTGGTCTCTAATTGTTGCTTTAATTTGCATCTCTCTGATGATCAGTGACTTTGAGCACTTTTCACATGTCTCTTGGCCATCTTATCCACACTGCAGCCCAGGCAGAGCTGACACTTTGGATGGCATCAGAAGCAGATGCTCTTAAGTATGAGTGTCTGTTTTGTGACATGAACTTTGTATAATGAATTCAATGGAGGCAGGTCAGATCTAGTCACAGACTTCAGCAACCTCACCCAGCTACATTTGGCCTGAAGGAGACACATGCCAAAGGCCCTGAATGAAGAAACAATGCCTGCCATTCAGAAAGAGCAGGTTCTGAAGAAAGATATTCAAAACCAGCCCCGCAGGTGCTGGAGAAACAAACTTGCCCCGGACATCACCTCCATGAAGGCACTAGAGGACCCCTAGTGTACTTGGTGTGTTCTTGGGCTACTTGCCCCTAAATCCAGTCATGGAGTGAACTGAGAAATAGGGCACCCTCGCCTTGGCGCGGAGAAACTACATTACCAACAAGGCCAAGCGTGGACGACCACCAGGCTGAGCCAATGGGGGCTCAGAGAAGGCATTTCCATTCCGATGCTTCTGCAGGGCGGAATCGGTAGTCCTGCCGGGGTTTTGTCTGTTCACGTTCTTGTCTCAGGCGGTGGAGAGTTCTTGGGCTCAGAGTCCAGGGAGAAGGCTGGAGAGTGGTGCTCCCGTCACACAGCCCATGGTCGGAGCCTCCAGTGGTGTCACAGCTCACACTTGGGATTGAAACTCCGAGTCACCGCCCGGACCCACGCCAGGGCCGGGACAGGGACCGCCATTCCTGCAGCGGCTTCTACTCCCGCCCGCTCAGCCCACAGAGGGCAATGGCGGCGCCTTTGCTGAGGAGACGGGCTGAGGTGAGTCGAGTCCCCCAGGCCCTCACCTCCTCCTCACACAGACACCACAGCCTGGGGAGGGCGCCTGTCCCGTCCTGCAGCTCAGTCCCACCTGGAGGACCGTGAGGAAGGTGGAGGAGAGAGAGGAGTGTTATGGCGTCTGAGGACACAGCAGGTGCAGGGCAGAGCGGACAGGGGTGACTTGCATCTGAAGGTCCCTGAGGATGTGGCTGTGAGTATTGACGGAAAGATCAGAGGCTGCAGGGAGGACGGCACAGACTCATTCGGGGCTTTTCCAGCTGTGGGTCCATCAGGGG
>NW_005370517.1:49535-50054 GCF_000412655.1 Myotis brandtii
CTGAGGGCCATCACAGTGAGTAATGGGACTGTGATGAGAGAGCAGCCTGCACTGGCATTAGGTCCTGGAGTCCACACTAACCAGGTGCCCTGGAGGATGTTGAGGGGGGGAAGATGTGTGACGAGCACAGCCTTCTCCATGGGACTGTGCGATGAGGAAATCTGGTTACAATCATCTGGTTACAATTGTCTCAATTCTGACAGGTTGGCGTGACCTTTGAGGACATTGCCCTGTACTTCTCCAGGGAGGAATGGAGCCTCCTTGATGAGGGTCAGAGACAGCTGTACCTGAATGTGATGCTGGAGAACTTTGAACTTCTATCCTCCCTGGGTAAGACCCTCACTTTCACCAGTGACCTGGACTTGGCTTTGCCATTTCCCAGGCCCCATCTCCCAGGGTGTGTTTGTCCTCCCATGTAGACTGTGGTACTGCTTGATTTTTCCACTTTTCTGGGTAGTTGCTGTCCTGGGGAGGGTTGGTCTGTTTCTGCTGCTCCCTTCTATTCCTGAAGTCCCAATA
>NW_005370517.1:54920-56055 GCF_000412655.1 Myotis brandtii
ATGTGGTGGTCGGGGGGGGGGGGGGGGCAGGGACGGTGTCCTCGTTCCGGCTTGCACCCTCTCTAATCTCCAATCCGGACCTCTTGGGGATATCCGCCTGCCGGGTTAGGCCCAGTCGGACATCCCTCTCGCAATCCGGGACCACTGGCTCCTAACTGCTTGTCTGCCTACCATCTTTTTTTTTTTATTATTAAAATATATTTTATTGATTTTTGACAGAGAGTCAGAAACATCGATCAGCTGCCTGCTGCACATCTCCTACAGGGGATGTGCCTGCAACCCAGGCAAATGCCCTTGACCGGAATCGAACCTGGGACCCTTCAGTCCGCAGGCCGACGCTCCATCCACTGAGCCAAACCGGTTTCGGCTGCCTACCATCTTGACTGCTGCCTAAGCGCTCCCCTACCGGCCTGATGGCCCCCAACTTGCCTCCCCGGCTGGACTCATGGCCCCCAACTACCCTGGCCTGCCATTCGGATCACCCCTAACCATCTCTTCCTCGACACCCACCACTGTGGCCTTTGACCTGAAGATGGCCAGTCTCCTGGTCTAATTAGGCTATTACTCTTTTATTAGTATAGGTTACATATTACTTTAATATCTCATTTCCCAATATATGACAGTCACTTTTTAAAGTATGTTTAGGCTGCCTGGCTGGTGTTTCTCAGTGGTTGAGCATCAACCTGTGAACCAAGAAGTCACAGTTGGATTCCTGGTCAGGGCACATGCCCGAGTTGCAGGCTAGATCCCCAGTGTGGGGTATTTTCCAAAGGAGGAAGCCGATCAGTGATTCTCTCGCATCGTTGATGTTTCTATCTTTTTCTCCCTCTCCCTTCCTCTCTAAAATCAACAATAAAAATATATTAAAGTGTGTTTAGGCTAAAAATGTACGGTCTTTTGGAATTACCCAAACAATTCAAATATTTGTAGAAAAAGTAAACAGCTACTTTTTCAATAGTTTATCAGTATTACTACTGAGTCCGGAAACTATGAGAATAACAAAAGACCTACTGTTTTACTTCCTCATAAATTCCAATTATGGAATCATAAATGGTACTCCATTTGAGGTGATATTTTATGCAGAATATTTGGTGAATTATACTGAATTGTTAGTATGATTTCTTCAGAGTTCTTA
>NW_005370517.1:56193-58396 GCF_000412655.1 Myotis brandtii
GCCTCCTGCACACCCCCCACTGGGGATGTGCCCGCAACCAAGGCACATGCCCTCGACTGGAATCAAACCCGGGATGCCCCAGACCACAGGCCGATGCTCCATCTACTGAGCCAAACCAGTCAGGGAAGAATTACATCTTGATGGCACTGTTTATCTTCAGAGGGTAATATGACATAATGGAGATTAGCATGGACTCTGAAAGTTGAGGAACCCAAGCTCATATCAGAAGAAACTTTCAGTGCTAGAAAACACTTATATTTAACTCCACCTGTGCATGAAATATAAATGTAGAGATCAATCTTGTTTACATATGTAACACCCAATATAAGATGTAGACTCTTTTTCAAGATTTTAGAAGTTTCTTTCATCCCCCTTTCCGACGACTACCCTCAGAATTTCTTAATTTTCTGACCTTTATAATCATTGATAGTACCATCACTTCATGAAATTCATATCAGAGGATTTATATGATGTATTATTATTTGTGTCTCATTTCTTTTGCTCAACATAATATCTATGAAATTAACCCATATTATTCTTCCTAGCATGATTTTATTCTTCTTTTATAGCTGTGTAGTATTCTACTATTGCTATTTACTACCATTCTTCCATTTTCCGGTAGGCAGATTTGTAAGTTGTTTCTAATTTGAAAATATTATGAATAAAGCTATGCCAAACATCCTTTCACATATGATTTTGAGGATCTATATGCTCATGTCTTTTGGATATAATAAGAGCAGTAAATTTAACGACTCATGATGTAGGCATATGTTTAATTTTAGTAGGTACAGTTTTGCACATCCTTTTATCCACGTGATACAACCACCAGCAGTGAATGAGAGTTCCAGATCCTGCAGATACTTCCCAGTAATTAGTATTATAAACCTATTTAATTTTAGCTATCCTGGTAAGTAAGTCATGGAGGAATAAATTTGAGTTTACCTGGATAGATGATATTGAATATATTTCATATATTTTTTGAGATTTGGATATTATCCTTTATCAATTCTTGTTTACATTTGTGTTCTCTTTTCTGAGGAGCCTTGATTTTCCCCATATTGCTGAAGGATATTTTCTCTGGAAATAGGACTCTGTTGACAGTTCCTTTATTTTTAAACTTTATGGTTCCTAATGGAAAACCTGTTGTCATGAGAATTACTTTTTCCTTATAGATGAAGTGCTATTTGTCATTCAGAACTTTCAAGATTCTTTTCTTTGTTTTTATTTTTCATAAATTTAACTATGATGTCGGTGCTGATATCTTTGGGTTTATCTCATTTTGTATTTGCTGACCTTCTTAAAATTGAGGATTTCTGTCTTTGGACCAATTGGAAGCGTTTTCAGCCATTATTTCTTCAAGTACTCGTTCAGCTGCATCTTCTTTCATTTCTTCCTGGACTCCTAATGTTACAGTTTTATTTTGTGGTGATTTGTTGTTGTTGTTGTTGTTGTTATGACTCCACTGGTTCCTGTCGTTCTGATCTTTTTCTGTTGCTGTTTTCAAGCCCATTTTCTCTCTATTCTCATTGGATATTTTTATTGTTAAATTTTCTAGTTCCCTGAGTGTTTCCTCTGTTCCATCCATTCTGTTTTGAGCCTATTCACTGAGTTATTTATTTCAGTTATTATAGTCTTCTGTACTATAGTTTTCATCTGGTTTTTCTTTATAGCTTCATTTTCTTTGCTGAGACTTTCTATTTACTTGCCATAACTTGCTTTTTTTCCCATTTAATGATGTTCAAAATCACTCATGTAAAGATTGTTTTGATGGCTGCGTTAGACTTATTATCAAATAACTCTATCATCACTAATAGTGTTAGTTTCTGTTATCTCTTTTATTCAGTTTTAGATCTTTCTGCTTCTTTGTATGAATAATTTCATATTTGAAACTTAGAAATTTTGAGCATTATGAAACTCTGGATCTTGTCAAGCCCATTTTATCTGACTTGCTTTGTTATTGCTCTGGTAATGGCAGGGTGAAATGCCATCTCATTATTTCAAGAAGAGAGTACATGCCGAAACCGGTTTGGCTCAGTGGATAGAGTTTCGGCCTGCGGTGAATGGTCCCAGGTTCGATTCCGGTCAAGGGCATTTACCTGGGTTGCGGGCACATCACCAGTAGGAGATGTGCAGGAGGCTGCTGATCGATGTTTCTAACTCTCTATCCCTCTACCTTCCTCTCTATAAAAAATCAATAAAATAT
>NW_005370517.1:61011-74741 GCF_000412655.1 Myotis brandtii
GTAGAAAAAGTCTCCTATATCATCAGAGAGTTCACACTGGAGAAAAGCCTTACCAATGCAGTGAATGTGGGAAATCTTTTACCCTGAAAACTAACCTTCGTTATCATCAGACAGTTCATACAGGAGAAAAGCCTTATAAATGCAGTGACTGTGGAAAATCTTTTAAACGTAGAAAAAGTCTCCTATATCATCAGAGAGTTCACACTGGAGAAAAGCCTTACCAATGCAGTGAATGTGGGAAATCTTTTACCAAGAGCACTCATCTTCGTTGTCATCAGAGAGTTCATACAGGAGAAAAGCCATATCAATGCAGTGAATGTGGAAAATCTTTTACCAAGAGCAGTTCCCTTCATCGACATCAGACAGTTCATACGGGAGAAAAGCCTTATAAATGCACTGTATGTGGGAATTCTTTTAAAAGCAGCAGTGGTCTTCAGTATCATCAGAGAGTTCACACTGGAGAAAAGCCTTACCAATGCAGTGAATGTGGGAAATCTTTTACCAAGAGCACTCATCTTCGTTGTCATCAGAGAGTTCATACAGGAGAAAAGCCATATCAATGCAGTGAATGTGGAAAATCTTTTACCAAGAGCAGTTCCCTTCATCGACATCAGACAGTTCATACGGGAGAAAAGCCTTATAAATGCACTGTATGTGGGAATTCTTTTAAAAGCAGCAGTGGTCTTCAGTATCATCAGAGAGTTCACACTGGAGAAAAGCCTTACCAATGCAGTGAATGTGGGAAATCTTTTACCCTGAAAACTAACCTTCGTTATCATCAGACAGTTCATACAGGAGAAAAGCCTTATAAATGCAGCGAATGTGGAAAATCTTTTAAAGGTAGAAAAAGTCTCCTATATCATCAGAGAGTTCACACTGGAGAAAAGCCTTACCAATGCAGTGAATGTGGGAAATCTTTTACCCTGAAAACTAACCTTCGTTATCATCAGACAGTTCATACAGGAGAAAAGCCTTATAAATGCAGTGAATGTGGAAAATCATATAAAAGTAGCAAAGGGCTCCAATATCATCAGACAGTTCACACTGGAGAAAAGCCTTTTCAATGCAATGAATGTGGAAAATCTTTTTCTACTAACACAGACCTTCATAAACATCAGAGAGTTCATACGGGAGAAAAGCCTTATCAGTGCAGTGAATGTGGGAAATCTTTTACCAAGAGCACTCATCTTCGTTGTCATCAGAGAGTTCATACAGGAGAAAAGCCTTATAAATGCAGTGACTGTGGAAAATCTTTTAAACGTAGAAAAAGTCTCCTATATCATCAGAGAGTTCACACTGGAGAAAAGCCTTACCAATGCAGTGAATGTGGGAAATCTTTTACCAAGAGCACTCATCTTCGTTGTCATCAGAGAGTTCATACAGGAGAAAAGCCATATCAATGCAGTGAATGTGGAAAATCTTTTACCAAGAGCAGTTCCCTTCATCGACATCAGACAGTTCATACGGGAGAAAAGCCTTATAAATGCACTGTATGTGGGAATTCTTTTAAAAGCAGCAGTGGTCTTCAGTATCATCAGAGAGTTCACACTGGAGAAAGCTATAAAGAGTGCAATTAATGTGAGGTATCTTTCAGCCAAATTTCTAAATTCCCTCTCCGCATAAGAGTACAAATGTGACCCCTAACGCGTTTGGCTCAGTGGATAGAGCGTCAGCCTGCGGACTGAAAGGTCCCAGGTTCGATTCCGGTCAAGGGCATGTACCTTGGTTGCAGGCACATCCCCAGTAGGGAGTGTGCAGGAGGCAGCTGGTCGATGTTTCCCTCTCATCGATGTTTCTCTCTCTTTCTATCCCTCTCCCTTCCTCTCTGTAAAATATCAATAAAACATATTTTTAAAAAAACAGTACAAATGTGAGACATTTCTTAGATGTATAGGAAATGTAATTTATTAGGAGTTAACAATAGTACAAGAAAATTTGTGAGTCCTCATTTTTCTGAATTGTATCATACATTTAATCACCTACATTATGTAAAGTTCCCATAAGTGTTTTTGCTGTTGTGTTTCTGTGTTTTTATGTTGGAACACTATGTAATTATGTTGCACGTTCTAACATACAGGATGTCCTGCCAGATCTGTGTCACTGCATATTTCTGTTGCTGAAGGTATTTCACCTGAACCATCTATAAGGTCCCTACAGATGGCATCAGTCACCATCCTCCCGTGCCCAGGGATGCTAAGTCAGACTCTAATTTGTTGACGGAAATGAGGAATACCTGAGTCCTTAGTTCTTTCTTCTTTCCCTGTCTTGTGTTGCCAAATAGGACTCATTACAGTTGGCTGCAGTAATCATAATGTTGCAGAGGGCCTGCCATTTTCAGGGACACACTCTCCGTAGATGCTAATGATGAGTTTATTGCGTGCCTAAGTCATCAATGGAAGAACTGCCAGTCTCATGTCTCTATGGATTGTAAAATAATGAAGGCTTTTTCTTAAGACTTCTTTAATCTGGGTTGTTCTATTTATTCGATAGGTTAGTTTATAAGGAGATCTGGGCTTTCCAAGCATGAAGAGTTGAAAAACTTTTAGGGGTATCAAACATTTTTGCCCATGGGGCAACAGTATGGTTCAGAAATTAATTCAGCAGTCTTTGGCAAATTTACACTACTGCCCATATTTTCCTAGGAAACACTGTGGACATTCTACTTCTCATGTGAATATGGATGCTTTGACACATAGAGATGACTCCAAAGAGAGGGTAGCTGTGACAACCTCAAGTGTGTCTGGAAACATGAATTTTTTTCTTGTTTGCAAGCGATGCCAATACGTGTGAAGTGAATCTCTTACCCAGGTCTTGCAGAGGGACATAAGCCCTAATGCCTACAATATCACGGGTGATGGTCAATGGTTTGAGGACCATCGCATTCATGGGGAACCCTTTCACTACAGAAACACTGACCTAATTGTTGTTGGATGAGACTGCACCCCTTTAGATGGAATGGTCCTCACCTAACTGTGCATCCCGGCATTATTTTTAGGAAAAGACTACAAGAGCTGTGTGTACACAGATCTGAGGGACTCCAGGCTTGTTTATCTTCTGTGAAGCAGTCATTGTCATTGATTACAATCAAGATGTTTTGTTGCTCCTGTAGCTTCTCAGAAGTTCCCATCAGAGCCATTGGTGCGCTGGCATCAAAAGAAAGATGTAGACAACGGCTGTCCTTAGTCCAGGAATGTGGCTTTTGTGGGTTTGGGTGAAAGTTCTTCATTGTTTATTACATTTTCTGTCACTAAGTTGAGACTCTCACCCAGAGGGCATAAGTACGGGGATTGAACATAGAGTTGCCAAACTTGTTCTTCCAGAATACCATTGAACCATTTTTAACAGCTATAATGAGTAAATTACATGTGTTAAGTACAGTGTTTCATGAATCTTGACATGTGCATAAAACTGAAACCATCATTATAGTCATAAAGCTGACCATATCTGTCTCTGTGTAATTGCATAATGACCTCTTAATCTGTCCCTCTTTTAAGCTGTTCACAGCTTTCCTAGTAACCATGGATTTATATTTCATTTTCATAGAGTACTTTATTTTTCTAAGTATTTTTCTGCATTAGTTTATGTTTCATAAATACTTGGAGATTTATTAAAGTTACACTAGTAACTGATCATTTTTCCGATAGATATTCTTATCATTGATATATCACCATCAGTTTGTCCATTTTAGTAAATATTTGGTTATTTCTAATAAAGCTGGTACAAACATTTCTGTATAATTTTTTGTATGTATATAAGTGTTATTGACCTTTGTCAAAATTTCAGTGCATAGCCTGTGGTTTTTGAGAAGATGAATGTTTAAATTTACCGAGATTAGCAAATTGTGATCTAAATGGAATATACCACTAGGGCCGGTGTGGGTCAGTACTTGTCCATCATCTCTTGTAGCACAGGGTTGTGGATTTGCTTGCCAGTGGGGATATGTGCCTGTGTTGTGGGCTAGACCCACAGAAGTGGGTGTGCAGGAGGTCACTGGCCAATATGGCACTCTTCCATCAATGTTTCTCTCTCTCCCTTCTCTCTCCAAAAATTAATAAACTATTCTTTAAAAATAAAAAATAAACCTTTCCCTAGCCGCTTTTGAACAGTGGAGTGAGCGTCAGTCATTGAACTAAAGGGTCCCTGATTAGATTCCAACCAAGGACACATGTCTGGGTTTGGGGCTGAATCTCAGCTAGTGGGCCTGTGGGAGTTGCAATCAATGATTCTCTCTCCCTCTCCCTTCCTCTCCCAAATCAATTAGAAAATATGTTTAAAAACAAAAACCATCAGTGTCTATGAGCCTGTCTCACTAAGAATGGAGTGACTCAACCAATAGCCGAGCTCTATGGGATGCTAATAAGTAATAAAGATTGTTTTTAAAAAATAAAATAAACCGTAACTGGTTCTACTCCTTTGCATTTGGCCAGTGGTGTGTGAGGGATTCACATTCTTCACATCCTAGAGAATATTTTGTTTGGTCAATCATTATTTACTTAAAAATTTTATTTTGTAAGTTTGTCATGCTACCTCACTGTTTGATTGTATTTTTTCTAGAAATTTATGGTGAGTCTTTTCTCCAATATATATTTGCTGTGTCTGTATCTTTCTTAAAACCTCTGATCATATGTTCTGCCTAATGTTTTATGAGTTTTGGCAATTTTCTTTAACAAAAAGACAATTGGATAACAAATATGAATGTTAGAATTTTCACTCATTTTGTGCCTTTTTGATTTAGGAAATAAATTTTTGTATTGATATAAAGTGTTTTAATAATTTTTACCTGTTAAAAATATCTATTTTTAAGAGATTTTAAAAATATTTTTTATTGATTTCACAGAGGAAGGGAGAGAGAGAATCATCAATAATGAGAGAGAATCATTGATGGGCTACCTCCTTCACGCTGCTGCTGGGAATGGACCCCGCAACCCAGGCATGTGCTCTGATGAGAAATCGAATGGGGGACATCTTTGTGCCTGTGCTGATGCTTAACCACTGAGCAACACCAGCTAGAAATTTTTAGTTTTTAAATACTATGCACAATGCAGTGAACACTTTTACTTTTAACCGGCACTACTAACATTCTTCACCACCTTCAGAAGAGCAACTTTAGAAAAACTCAGGACAGGAACCCTTCAGTTCCCCAGTGCCAACAAGCACCTTTGTGTGTAAGGGCTTTTGAGAAAGAACTGGGGCCTTTCTGAACCCGCTGACCCACCTGCAGGGAGGCAGTACTGTGGGCACTAAGGTCTCAGTGTTGGGTCTCCAACCTGGAATCTCCAGGAGACTCACTACAGCTCCCTGCACCTCAGTTGGTTAAATGTAACATGATGCTGATACCGGACTTAGCTAGGACTGTGAGAATCAATAAAAGTTACAAAGTTGGTACTTGCCTGGGCCAGGGTTCCAGGGATGACTTTTTGAGTATTTTTGTCTTTCAATTCTCACAAAAACCTGGAAAGTCTAAACGGGTATTGAACTGCTGGGAACATCTTCGATTACAGAAATGAGGAAGATTTTCCAAGTTTACTTAACAAACAATGCCAGGGCTGAACAGCAGACTCTGAGTGATGGATGAATGATTACTCTGGCACATTTTTGTGAAAGAGAGGGCTAAGGGACTGCCTGGATAACAGAACCAAACAGCCCCCTTCGCTTGCCTCCTTAGGCTTTTATTGTAACAACAGCTTGAATCAAAATTAACTATTAGATACTATCAGTAGGGTAAGCATTCTTGAGATCACACATGTGTCTGCAGCGTCCTTTAACAAAGGACATCTAAAGACTAAGCATAAAGATTCTAGTAAATACCCAGGTGCTCGCATGTACACAGACTTGCTTCCCCACAAAACAAGTGTCAGATATAAAGGCTGGATTGCAACCTAGTGTTGGGCCTTGGGTTGCCAGTGGGGAAAAGGGCCTGGTTGTGTGCTAGATCCCCAAAACGGGGTGTGCACAAGGCTAATGATTGAGGTTGCACTGTCATATAGATGTTTCTTTCCCTGTAATTCTTTCTCTAAAAATCAGTACAATATTCTTTTAAAATAAATAAAAATTGTGCATTTTTGCACTATACTAGCAGTATATGAGGGATTCATTCTCCACATCCTAGAGAATATTTTCTTTGGTCAATCATTCTTTTTTTGTTTGTTTTTAAACCCTCAACCTCTGATTTTTCCATTGAGTTTTAGAGAGTGTTAGGGACGTGGAGAGACACACAGAGAGAGAAATATCTGTGTGTGAGAAACAAATCATTTGGTGGACTCTCAAACATGCCCTGACCTGGCTCGGTGTTGAGCCCCCACGAGGTAGAGGCTCTTGAGCAGAATGAAAGCCTTGACCCCTCAGTCCACAGGCCAAGGGTCCATCCTTTGAGCCAAACTATTTGTTGTATAGATGGCTATCATGTTGGCCCCATTCAAGGTTTGGAAAGTGGGCATCTGCACTTGAGATAAAGATTGTGGATCCTAGGGTCTCACAACCTTGCTTGGAAATAATTATTTCACCTGTTCATGAAGTTACAGTGTCTGCATGCAGAATGAACATTATTTATGGCAGAGAATATTGCTAGAGCAAACTATAGAAAGGCATAATGGAGTTATACAATTAGCAGTATTTATATAGCTAGAAGACAAAAGTGTCCATGAAGGCTGACAGCAGGTAGGTCTGAATAGGTGGTAAATTAAAGGCACTGATTCCCAAAAGGTGAGATAATTAACATTAGATATGGCTCTGCTGAAACACTGGCTACCAGGAAATTATTTTTTCTACAAATGTGAGGCCTCCTCATTCGCAACAACTTGAGTAAAATACAGTGACCTGAGAAAATATAATACGGTGTGAGCAGAAGAATTTAAAGCTGTGGAAGGAAAGCCACAGCATGATGTTTCATGGCGTCAACCATCATTTACTAAGGATCCCATCTCCTTCTGAGGCTGAACTGTCACAGCAGTGCATAAAGATGTGTTTTCAACAAGGCATGTTCAAAGGCTTTATGGAATGAGTAGCAAATCATTGAAAAAGAAAATATTCCTACCCTGACCGGTTTGGCTCAGTGGGTCAGTGGATAGACCGTAGGCCTTCAGACTGATGGTGTCCCAGTTTTGATTCCAGTCAAGGGCATGTACCTTAGTTGCAGGCACATCCCCAGTAGGGGGTGTGCAGGAGGCAGCTGATTGATGTCTCTCTTTCATCGATGTTTCTAATTCTCTATCCCTCTCCCTTCCTCTCTGTAAAAAATCAATAGAATATATATATATTCTATGTGATAGTGAATCATTTGCTGATGGGTTGTAGAGATTTGAAATGAGCAGCTTTCAGGAATGACTAGCATTGGATGTGAGAATGTTAAAGTGCACATTGAAAGGAAGTGAGGAGATCTGATTTTATCATGAAGATGTTTTATGGACAAGAGGGCACTGTACAGGGTTCCCAAGTCAGAAGTTTTGTTGTTTGTTTTTATAAATCCTCACCTGAGGATTTTTTTCTATTAATTTTTTAATTTTTATATATTATTTATTTTTAATTGATTTCAGAGAGGAAGTGAGAGAAATACACATCAATGATGAAAGAGAATCCTGCATGGGCTGTGTCCTGCACTCCCCATACTGGGGATGCAGCCCAGAACGCAGGCATGTGCCCTTGGCCCAAATCAAACCTGGGATCCTTCAGTCCCCAGGCAGATGCTCTATCCACTGAGGCAAACCAGGTAGGGCCCCGTGTCAAAAGTTTGTGGAGAGTGTCAGACCACTCCTGTGATCATTGTTCCAGTTTCAGTGTGCTGGAGGTTAGTTTCATTTAGAAGTTATTTCTAGCCCTAGCCGGTTTTAGATTTTTTTCAACTCCTCGACTACGTTACTTAGTTTTAATGCTTTATGACATGTTCCAATTGGGTTTATACTTCACTGTGTTTTTTGCTCTGAATTTTAAAAAGTAGATTTTTATTGATTTCAGAGATGAAGGGAGAGGGAGAGAGTGATAGAAACATCAATGATGAAAGAGAATCATTGATCAGTGGCCTCCTGCATACCCCCCCCCCCACTGGGGATCAAACCCCTACCTCAGGCTTCTACCCAAAACAGAAATCAAACCCTAATCTCCTCTTTCATAGGTTGATGCTCGTACTGTAAGCCACACCAGGACGACTTGGTCCTAATTTTTAAGTAGTACAAGGTTCTTACAGACTTATGAATTTTAAAGATTCACTGCACATATGCATACCCATCATCATTTGTTATTTATAATATTTCATGTGGTTTTAAAGTTCTGGTGCTATATATACATAGCTCATCTTTCAGTAGGAATATGTATTTCATTTACACTAAGTATAATTTGTGAATATTTGTGCAATCTTATCTCATAGAGAATGCCTGAAACATCAACTCCGCTGACATCTTCAATATGTCTGTAAGGGACGAATTGTCTTTCACTATGATAATTACAGTGGCATCTTCACATTAACAAAAACACCAGTTACTTTGCCAGAATTCAAGTTTCCCACTGTTTCAAAAGTGTATTTATCTTTATTGATGTTCAAGTAAAAATTAAACAACAGAATTTGATTTAATGTTTATATTAGGCATGTTAGTTCTTTATTTCAAAGATAGGCGCCACATTCTTCCCACCCCCTCTTTTTTTTTTGTAGGTAGAATGGAAGGGAGAGTGAGAGACAGTGTAAGAAACATAGATGTGAGAGAGACAGATTGATTGGGAGCCTGGGCACTCACCCAGACCTCACTGGGACAGAGCCAGCAGCATAGGTACAAGCACTGGCAGAAACAGAGTCCAGGACCCTTCAGTCTGCATGTCAGAAATAAGGCGAGCCCCCGAATTCACGGGTCCTGGTAGAACATAAAACATACTCGGGAGCCAGGCAGCAAAGCTAATATCTTTACTTCTACACAGAAGGGTGCACACACATAAGGTCTGGAAGCTCACCCACATGGAGCAGGTGGTCAGCTGGTCTTTATATTCCCTGAGGCATGTGAGCTGTCCCTTGCTCTTGATCGGAGCTAAGGGGCAGCTTCCAGGGGAGCTGCAAGCCATTTGGCCAACATGGCAGTGCCAAGTCCTTCCGTCCATCTAACATGGCGGCTGTCTAAACTGTTCTTTGACAGAAAATATAACTTGTTTATACTCACATCTGTCGTTCATGCTGTAACCACCAATTAAACTGGATAGGTCTGTGGAATATTCTTGTGTACTATTGGTAACATACATATATGGTGGTGTGAGTACGTCATTTGTGTTCTAAAACTCTCCAGACTGTAATTCAGGCAAACCTCGTTAGCACTGATGGCGAACCTATGACACGCGTGTCAGAGGGGACACGCGAACTCATTTTTTGGTTGCTTTTTCTTTGTTAAATGGCATTTAAATATATAAAATCAATATCAAAAATATAAATCTTTGTTTTACTATGGTTGCAAATAACAAATTTCTATATGTGATACGGCACCAGAGTTAAGTTAGGGTTTTTCAAAATGCTGACACGCCGAGCTCAAAAGGTTCGCCATCACTGCTCTATAGTATGACGAACTGCATTGGTCTCACAGATAATGAGTTTTCATAAAAAGAACCCCAGTCCCTTTAACCGGAAAAATGACTCTTTCCTAGCCATTTTCAAGATGTCTCTTACCTGAGGAAGGTCATTTCCCACCGTCTCTACCGGCAGATGTCGCTGTTGTCCTTGGGGCGATATGGAAAAACCTTCCACCACCATCTTGGACGCTGGAACCCACATTACCCAGAAGGCCTTGTGAGGGCTACCGCCAGCTTAGCCAATGAAGGGTTAGAAAAGGGCTTCCTCTTGCGTCACACGGGAGGAGGGGCGGGACTTCCGGTACACTCTAGGCGGCTATTGGTCTTCACCCAGAATCTACCCCAGTACAGGGAGGACGGCTCCAGGTGGCGGGGACAGTGGCGGATACTCGGAGGGAGAAGGCCCGAGACCTCACCGGCTCAGCCCGCACGTGGGAGTGAAATTCTCTGACGCCCCCGGGTTACCCACGTCCGTGACGGAACAGGAACCCCATTATCCCCTTCCGCTGCCCCTGCTTCTTACCCGCCTTTCCGGTCTCTCCTGCCTGGCTCCGCGAACGGCGTCCAATGGCAATGGCCTTGCCCAGTTGCTCAGCTCAGGTGAGTTCGCGTCCCCCGCCCCCCACACCTGCTCTCACCGCCTCCTTACCCTCAACCCTGCAGCCTGGGCTCAGGGCGCCCGTCCCGTCCTGCAGCTCAGGTCCCCGCCAAGGGCCCTGAGGAAGGTGGACGGGAGAGAGGAGTGTTGTGGCTTCTGAGGACACAGGAAATGCAGGGCTCAGTGGACAGGGGTGACTCGTATCTGAAATTCCCCTGCGGATGTGGGCGCTGAGTATAGAAACCAAGGTCCGAGGCGGGCAGGGAGGATTTCAGAGCCGCATGCCCTGCTTTCCCCAGGCTGTGGGGTCCACCAGGAATTGGGTTGTGGTAGATCCTTCTGAACCCTCACAAGCTCTCTCTGGATGCCATTTGCCACGTTCATGGGTGAGTCCAGAGAGGTCCTGTGCTGTGGAGCAGGAAGGTGGCAGAGCTGAGGCAGTGAACGTGGGGTCTGAAGTTGTGATGGGGGTAGACATTACACAGTGGTGTGCACATCTGGAGGAAGTGTGAGCTGATCGTACTGGAAACCTGGTATTGGGACTTTAAAAAAATGTATTTTTTAAAAATTGATGTCAGAGAGGAAGGGGGGGGGGGAGAGAGAGAGAGAGAGAGAGAGAGAGAGAGAAACATCAATGATGAGAGAGAATCATTGATTGGCTGCCTCCTGCTGATTGTCCCGGGACCTGGGGTGGGGACTTAAAGGTGAAGCATAAACCCACGCTTGGCTTTGTCTTGGAGGCAGGATCTAGGCGACTGCAGTGGTTTTGCTTGGCAGGAAGGCTGGGTCCCTGCAGGCATCGCCCAGACCTTAAATGGCATTGCTCTCTACCCTCCCCTCCCCTAATACTTCCCCCAACCCAGCTGCTCTGCTGAGGGCCATCACAGTGAGTAATGGGACTGTGATGAGAGAGCAGCCTGCACTGGCATTAGGTCCTGGAGTCCACACTAACCAGGTGCCCTGGAGGATGTTGAGGGGGGGAAGATGTGTGACGAGCACAGCCTTCTCCATGGGACTGTGCGATGAGGAAATCTGGTTACAATCATCTGGTTACAATTGTCTCAATTCTGACAGGTTGGCGTGACCTTTGAGGACATTGCCCTGTACTTCTCCAGGGAGGAATGGAGCCTCCTTGATGAGGGTCAGAGACAGCTGTACCTGAATGTGATGCTGGAGATCTTTGAACTTATATCCTCGCTGGGTAAGACCCTCACTGTTACCAGTGACCTAGACTTGGCTTTTCTATTTCCCAGGCCCCATCCCCCAGGGTGTGCTCTGTCCCCCCAGGTAGACTGTGGTACTGCTTGATTTTCCAGTTTTCTGGGTAGTTGCTGTCCTGGGGAGGGTTGGTCTGTTTCCGCTGCTCCCTTCTATTCCTGAAGTCCCAATACTCCCCGCTGCACTAAATTCACAGGGAAGGACTTGTGGTTTTTAGTGTTGCAGGAAGCTTAAAGGATTCCACCTTGATTAGTGAAGAAAGCATTTTCTATATTCCTGTTGGTAATGTGTATATATTTTTGGAAAATTGTCTCTACATCCTTATCCTGTTTATTAACTGTATTTTTTACTAGAGTCTTTTGAATACCTTGTATATTTTATATATTAATTGCCTACGACATACAGGAACACATATTTTTGCATGTGCTTAATTGTGCTTTGCAGATATAACTCCCCCACATCAGCTTTTCTACAAAGTCCATGTTTTTGGCAACCCTGCATTCAGCAGGTCTAGTGCCACCATGTGTCTAACAAGCTCAGGTGCTTGGTACTAGTGCTTAGCAATTAAAATATTATTAGTGAAGTTATATAGACTTTGCTTTTGAGACAGAGTCACTGCTTTGTTATTAGCCTGCAGTATAGTATTAACATACCTTCATTATTCCCAAGGAACTCCCATTATTTGTGTGAATTTCTGTCTATATCGCAATATTCCCTTTATTGTGCTGATCAGAACTGAATCCACAATATCTCTAAGAGATTCCTTCAATGGTTTGCAAGTATTTTCTTCTGCTCTCTAGATTGCCTTTCATTGTGTTTTGTTTATTGCTGTTGTGCAGGGAAGACGCTATTTTTCTTTATTTGTTGCAGTGTGGACTGTTTATTTTTTCTATTTTGTGTGGTGGTTGGTATCACATTTAGAAAATCTGTCTAAAACAAACCTCCAAAACTTTTTCTCTAGGTTGTCCTGAGGAGTTTTACGTTTTAGCGCTCACATTTAATTCTGTCATACAGGTTGGCTTAGATTTTATCAGTGCTGTCTAGTTTTGTTGTTTTACATGTGAATGTCCAATTATACCAGCACCATTCATTGCAAACTATCTTTCCCTTCTGTGGCATGCAGCTTTGTCAAAGATTACTTAAAGTATGTGCCCGGGTTTTTTTCTGTTTTCTGTTCTGTTCTGTTGGTATATGTGTCTGTGTTTCTCCAGCAACACACTGTTTGGTTGCTTTCTCTTTGTAATAAATTGAAGTCAGGAAGTGTGATACCACCTGCTTTCTTCTTGCTTAAGATTGCTTTTGTTGCCCTCCAGTGGTCGGCAAACTCTGGCTCGCAAGCCATATGCGACTGTTTGGCCACTTGACTGTGGCTCTTCCACAAAATAGCGACTTCAGCGCACGGCCATGAAGTTTCAATCGCACTGTATGTGCGCGCCGGCATGTGGTATTTTGTAGAAGAGACACACTCAAAGGGCTAAAGAGTCGCGTGTGGCTCGCGAGCCGAAGTTTGCTGACCACAGCCCTATCCTATTTTGCTCAGTGGATAGAGCAGGGGTGGGCAAACTTTTTTACTCGAGGGCCACAATGGGTTCTTAAACTGGACCGGAGGGCCGGAACAAAAGCATGGATGGAGTGTTTGTGTGAACTAATATAAATTCAAAGTAAACATCATTAAATAAAAGGGTCGGTCTTTTTTTTTTTTTTTTAGGTTTATTCATTTCAAATGGGCCGGATCCGTCCCGTGGGCCGTAGTTTGCCCATGGCTGGGATAGAGCCTCGGCTAGTGGACTCAAAGGGTCGTCTAGGTTCTCTGGTCAAGGGCATGTACGTTGGTTGCGGGCACATACCCAGTATGGAGTGTGCAGGAGGCAGCTGATCAATGTTTCTCTCCTATCGATGTTTCTAACTCTCTATCCCTTTCTCTTCCTATCTGTAAAAAATTAATAAAATATATATTTTTAAAAAGATTGCTTATGTTAATGGAGATCTTTTGATTCCATTTCCAGATTTTCTATTCATTTCTTTGTAAAATACAATTGGAGTTATTGGGATTGCATTTAATTTGTAGTTTGCCTTGTGTACTATAGCTGTCTCCACCATATTTCATTTTCAGATCCGTGAACACAGGTTGACTTTCAACTTATTTGTGTTTTCTTTCATTCCTTTCATCACTGTCTTATAGTACTCACTGTACAGATGTTGCACATTTTGGTTGTATTTCTTCCTTTGGGTTTTATTGTTTTTGATTCTTTTGTAAATTTGATTACATTCTTCGTTTTTCCATCAAAAAATTTCTCTTTAGGTTGTAGAAATGGAACTAATGGTTGTATGTTTATTTTGCATCCTGTAACTTCTCTGATTTTAATTCTTTTATATA
>NW_005370517.1:74761-78690 GCF_000412655.1 Myotis brandtii
CGAGGGAGAGACAGAACCTTCCATGATGAGAGAGTCATGGATTGGCTGGCTCCTGCAAGTCCCCCACTAGGGATCGAGCCCACAACCTGGGGCATGTGCCCTTGACTAGAATCGAACCTGGGACCTTTCAGTTCACAGGCCGACACTCTATCAACTGAGTCAAACCAGCTAGTGATTTTAATTCTTTATTCTTCTTTTATCTTCACCCAAATAGTGAGGATATTTTTTCCACTGATTGTTCTTTCTAAAAAGAGAATGGGAGACAGAGAGAGAGAAAGAGAAACATCGATTGGCTGCCTCCCACGTGTGCCTCTACTGTGAGTGGGGATCGGACCTGCAACCCAGGTATCTACCCTTGACTGGGAATTGAACCGTTGCCCTCCAGTGCACAAGGCAGCACTGTCATCAGTGAAGCACAGTGGCTAGGGATATTTATTTATTTATTCATTTATTTATTTATTATTCATTCATTCATTCATTCATTCATTTAAAGATATGTATTTTTATTTCCTAGAGCAGTGGTCCGTAAACTCATTAGTCAGCAGAGCCAATTATCAACAGTACTTCTTCAAAATAGATTCACCAAGGCCGAAAAGCAACTTTTGCGCATGGGCCACAAAGTTTCAATCGCACTATACGTGCCCATCCACTCCTGGTATTGTGGAAGAGCCACTCTCAAGGGGCCAAAGAGCCACATGTGACTTGCAAGCCGCAGTTTGCCAACCACGGTCCTAGAGGAAGAAGAGAGAGAGAGAGAGAAACATCAGTGATGAGAGGGACAGAGTCATTGATCAGCTGCCTCCTGCACGACCCCCCACTGGTGATTGAACTCGCAACCAGTGTAGTTGTCCTAACAAGGAATCGAATTGTGATCTCCTAGTTCATGAGTCAATGCTCAATCAGTGAGACGTACCAGGCAGCATTTATTTATTGATTGCAGAGACAGAAAGGGAGACAGAGAAAGGAAGAGAGTGAGGCATTGATGTGCTGTTCTACCCATCTATGCATTCATTGGTTGTCCCGTCCATGTGCCCTGATGGGGGATCAAACCCACAACCTTGTGGCATCAGGGCCACACACTCAACAACTGAGCCACCTGGACAGGATTCTGAATTTGTTTGTTAATTTCAGGAGCTCATAGTGGGATCTTGACAAATTTCTCTATGGTGGGTCATGTCATCTCTTAACATCAACATCTCTTATGTGCACTCTGGTTCATAGTGACAGGAGTAATGTCTTAACTTTCATGTCTTTTTTAACTTATTTTAGGCTTGTTTTATGTTTGTTTGCTTTTGCTTTAGTGTAGCTAATGGCTTGCACATTTTTATATCTTTTTTTTTAAATACCTTTTAGGTATTCCTTTCTTTTGTCTTGTCTCTCTTTTATTTATGTTTGTTCTAATATTTATGGTTTCTTTTCCTTTGCAACCTTCGGTTTACTTTCCTGTTGTGTTTTTAGTTTCCTGAGGTGCCATGTTAGGTTCTTTGAGAACTTTTGTGACAATGTAGGCATTTATCTCTATAAACTTACATTTTCTTTTTTAAAATATATTTTACTGATTTTTTACAGAGAGGAAGGGATAGAGAGGGATAGTGAGAAACATCGATGATAGGGAAACATCAATTCAGCTGCCTCCTGCACACTCCCTACTGGGGATGTTCCCGCAACTACGGTACATGTCCTTGATCAGATTTGAACTTGGGACCCTTCGGTCTTCAAGCTAACACTCTATCCCTTGAACCAAACCAGTTAGGGCTACATTTTCTGAATGTTATACATAAGCTTTGGTAGGTTGTCTTGTTATTTACTTTGCCTCAAGATTTTTTGAGATCTCTTTTGTTTTTGGCTACCCTGAAATTCTTATGTCTTTATTATTCCTTTTACATAGTGAGGAAGGGAAATGGGGGGAGAGAGATGAAGGAGAAACATCAATCGGCTGCCATGTGCACAGTTGAAAACAGGGTATGGAACCCACATTCTGATATGTGCCCTAACTGGGAATTGAACCCTCGACCCTTCAGTACACAGGACACTGCTCCAACCGAGTCACACTGGCTAGGGCATTGTGTAGTTTTTCGAAACAAAAATTTCCAGGGTTTTGGAGAACAGGCCACTAGGATCAATGAGAACAAAAGCACAGTGGCTCATAGTGGTATCGCTGACTCTTTATTTTTATTTAAAAAATATTTTTATTGATTTCAGACAGCAAGAAAGAGGGAGAGAGAGATAGAAACATCAGTGATGAGTTACAATTGGCTGCCTCCTACATGCCCCCGAGCTGGGACCGAGCCCGCAACCTGGTCATGTGCCCTTGACCTGAATCGACCTGGGACCCTTCAGTCCGCAAGTGGAGGCTCTATCCACTGAGCGCAACCGGCTAGGGCTGGCCCTCTTTTAAAAAAATATGTTTTTATTAATTTCTTAGAGGAAAGTCGGAGAGAAAGAGAGATAGAGAGAAACATTAATGATGAGAATGTGTCACTGATCAGCTCCCTCCTGCATGCCCCCTACAGGGGACTGAACCCACAAAAAACTGGGCATGTGCCCTTGAGTGGAATGGAACCTTGGACCTTTAAGTCCACAGGCTGACACTCTATCCACTGAGTAAACCAGCTAGGATGGATCCTTCCTTCCTTCCTTCCTTCTTTCCTTCCTTCCTTTATTTCCTTCCTTCCTTCCTTAATTATTTAGTTAATAATTAACCCTTTTTTTTTGACCTTAGGTATCTTCAAATGTGTTTCCTCACCCAGTTTCCTGTCATCCTTTCTATGCAGTTGTCCTTATTTGGTATTCTGTATTACTGTTTGTCTTCATGGTACTCTTATTCCCAATGCCTGTGGGATTTTTTTTCATGGATAGCTGTCTGCTTACTCTGGGATGGGGAAAGACTATCTCTGATTCTGCCGTCTTGCTGATGTCACTCACATAGGTCTTTTGCCTTTGATCTCATTTGTGGTTTGTTCTTCTACGGCAGTGCTGACCATACCTCGTTTTAGGTTTTATTTAGATCTTCATCATTTATCTCATGCTGTGGCTCAACTTGGATTTAAGAAGCAAAATCTTTTGTGCGTCACAGGAGAAAGATGACACCCAGAGGCAGTCTTTTCTTGGTGAAGGACTCTGGGGGCAGTTGTCATGCCTGGGCTCTGTTTCGTTCACAACTAGGAAGCCATTTTGTTGAACAACAAAAATGTTTTCTTACCATTGCCCACTCCTCTCCCAATTGTACTTCTTCTTATTTAATGTTGACACTTTGCCTATGACTCAGTTTTAATAGTGATCATTCTACTTGGACTCCCAGCCCATGGATAACCTTAACCTCTTTCAACTTTGCACTTCTACCTCTATCACACATCTCGGCTTTACTGCACTCCAATGTTGTTGCATGCCTGCAGAACTTTAGAGGGCACCCATATTATATTGACGCTGAACATCCCGTGCTTTACTATGATTGATATTTTATGGGTTTCAGCACATTGAAATTATTTTACACAGACTCATATCACCAGTATGAAAGGTCCTAAAGGAAGCCATTTGTGGAGTAATAACAAGCTGACCCTGCCTCTCTTCTTTTTGTGCCAGCCTATGCTTCTGTCCTCCCTTGGTGAGATTTTCCTCATCCAGTGACCTTTTGGGCCCTGTTATATATAACAGCCATTTCCTGAGAGTCTCGCTTACTTGTCTTGAAAATCATTTTTTTGAATCATGTCCAGTTGTGACATAAACAATTGTGGTGAAGATATTCTGTATTTATCAGGTCAACATGCACTTTACCTACGTTTCTTTTCTTCAGGTTGCTGCTGTGGAGCAGAGAATGTGGAGGAAACGACTGAACAGAAGGTTTCTGTAAGATTGTCACAGGCAAGGAATCCCAAGTTAGCCTTGTCTTCCCAGAAGAGTCACCCCTGTGAGAGTTGTGGGCTAGTCTT
>NW_005370517.1:78987-80876 GCF_000412655.1 Myotis brandtii
CTTATCAATGCAGTGAATGTGGAAAATCTTTTATGACTAAGAAGATCCTTCATCGACATCAGAGAGTTCACACTGGAGAAAAGCCTTATAAATGCAGTGAATGTGGGAAATGTTTTAGCCAGAGCAGTAACCTTCGTTATCATCAGAGAGTTCATACAGGAGAAAAGCCTTACAAATGCAGTGAATGTGGAAAATCTTTTGCACGGAGGAATGTCCTTCGTTATCATCAGAGAGTTCATACAGGAGAAAAGCCTTATCAATGCAGTGAATGTGGGAAATCTTTTACCACGAGCGTTGCCCTTCATTGTCATCAGAGAATACACACTGGAGAAAAGCCTTATCAATGCAGTGAATGTGGGCAATCTTTTATCCACAGCACTACCCTTCGTTATCATCAGAGAGTTCATACAGGAGAAAAGCCTTATCAATGCAGTGAATGTGGGCAATCTTTTATCCACAGCACTACCCTTCGTTATCATCAGAGAGTTCATACAGGAGAAAAGCCTTATCAATGCAGTGAATGTGGGCAATCTTTTATCCACAGCACTACCCTTCGTTATCATCAGAGAGTTCATACAGGAGAAAAGCCTTATCAATGCAGTGAATGTGGGCAATCTTTTATCCACAGCACTACCCTTCGTTATCATCAGAGAGTTCATACAGGAGAAAAGCCTTATCAATGCAGTGAATGTGGGCAATCTTTTATCCACAGCACTACCCTTCGTTATCATCAGAGAGTTCATACAGGAGAAAAGCCTTATCAATGCAGTGAATGTGGGCAATCTTTTATCCACAGCACTACCCTTCGTTATCATCAGAGAGTTCATACAGGAGAAAAGCCTTATCAATGCAGTGAATGTGGGCAATCTTTTATCCACAGCACTACCCTTCGTTATCATCAGAGAGTTCATACAGGAGAAAAGCCTTATCAATGCAGTGAATGTGGGCAATCTTTTATCCACAGCACTACCCTTCGTTATCATCAGAGAGTTCATACAGGAGAAAAGCCTTATCAATGCAGTGAATGTGGGCAATCTTTTATCCACAGCACTACCCTTCGTTATCATCAGAGAGTTCATACAGGAGAAAAGCCTTATCAATGCAGTGAATGTGGAAAATCTTTTATCACTAAGTCCGTCCTTCATCGTCATCAGAGAGTTCATACTGGAGAAAAGCCTTATCAATGCAGTGAATGTGGGAAATATTTTACAACTAAGTCTGTCCTTCATCGTCATCAGAGTGTTCATACTGGAGAAAAGCCTTATCAATGCAGTGAATGTGGGAAATCTTTTCCCCAGAGCACTCACCTTCGTTATCATCAGAGAGTTCATACGGGAGAAAAGCCTTATCAAAGCAGTGAATGTGGGAAATCTTTTCCCCAGAGCACTCACCTTCGTTATCATCAGAGAGTTCATACGGGAGAAAAGCCTTATCAAAGCAGTGAATGTGGGAAATCTTTTCCCCAGAGCACTCACCTTCGTTATCATCAGAGAGTTCATACGGGAGAAAAGCCTTATCAATGCAGTGAATGTGGGAAATCTTTTACCCAGAGCCATAACCTTCGTTTTCATCAGAAAGTTCATACAGGAGAAAAGTCTTATAAATGCACTGAATGTGGGAAATCTTTTACCCAGAGCACTACCCTTCGCTATCATCAGAGACTTCATACGGGAGAAAAGCCGTATAAATGCAGTCAATGTGGAAAATCCTTTATAAGTAGCAGTGGTCTTCGATATCATCAGAGAGTTCACACTGGAGAAAAGCCTTATAAATGCAGTGAATGTGGGAAATCTTTTCCCAAGAGCTCTGCTCTTTATTATCATCAGAGTCTTCATACAGGAGAAAAGCCTTATCAATGCAGTGAATGTGGGAAATCTTTTACCCAGAGC
>NW_005370517.1:81866-89845 GCF_000412655.1 Myotis brandtii
TCTTGCAGAGGGCCACGTGCCCTAATGCCTACAATTTCATGGGTGATGGTCACTGGTTTGAGGACCAGAACAGTGATGGAAACCCTTTCACTGCAGAAACACTGACCTAATTGTTGTTGTGTTGGAAGCCAATTCCAGCATGTCAGCAGGGCTTAATCATCTGGAAATGGCTGAGGGCATTTTCCCAAACCTGAAAAGGATGCATAAAATGATTGCTTGCTGCCAGACAGCTGAGGCCATTTCAGTCTACATGTTATTGCCTCCTGCTAGCCAAACACCTGAACAGCTGAAGGCAAGTCCTCCAATCTGACAATGGATTCTGTATACCAAACCCTGGCCTTTGATATATATCTTTACTTTGCCTTAGGACAATTTGTGTTAATAAAATGCAAGGGGTCCTGAGACAAGAGAGAACTTGCTTTCTTTAGCCAAGCTCCTCTGGCCCTCAAATGCCTTCCAAAATTATGTTTTGTCTCTGGCATCTTTCACAATTTAAACACAGCGCCTTCTCCAGATTCCTGAACCCTTCTAGTAGCTGGATTAAAACCACTGGCATTGTTGGACCAGACTGCAGCCCATTAGATGAAATGGTCCTCATCTAACTGTGTATCCAGGAATTATTTTGAGGAAAAGACTACAAGAGCTGTGTGTACACTGATCTGAGTGACTCCAGGCATGTTTATTTTCTGTGGAGCAGTCATTGTCATTGATTATAATCAAGATGTTTTGTGGCTCCTGTAGCTTCTCAGATGTTCCCATCAGAGTACTGGCAGCAAAACGAAGATGGAGACAAAGATTGTCTTGTCCAGGGATGTGGCTTTTGTGGGTTTTGGTGAAAGTTCTTCATTGTTTGTCACTTTTTCTGTGACTGAGATGAGACTCTCGCCCAGAGGACATAAGGATAGGGATTGAATATAGAATTGACAAAGCTGTTTTTCCAAAATAGGTGAACGTACATTTCTTTTATCTTGAATCATTTTTTAACAGCTGTAATGAGTTAATTACATGTGTGAAGTATAGTGTTTCATAAATCTTGACAGGTGCATGAAACTGATACCAGCCTTATAGTCCTAATACTGACCATATCTGTAAGTGTGTAGTTGTTTCTTTTAAATGCAGTGAACGTGGGAAATCCTTTACCGCTAAGACCGACCTTCATCATCATCAGAGAGTTTATACAGAAGAAAAACCTTATAAATGCAGGGAAAGTGGAAAATCTTTTTTTTGGAGTCGTTTGTTGTGCTGCTTCACTATTTGATTGTATTTTTTCTAGGAATTTATGATCAGTCTTTTCTCAGAAGTGTGTTTGTTGAGTCTGTATCTTTGTTAAAACATCTTATCATATATTCTGCCTAATGTGCTGAGTTTTGGCAATTTTCTTTAACAATAGGATTGTGGAACAACAAAGATGGATGTTGGCATTTCACTCATTTTGTGCATTTTTATTTTAAAAATAAACATTTTTTGTATTGGAATGATATGTTTTAATATTTTTTCCTTAAAAAAAATATTTTAATTGCCCTAGCTGGTTTGGCTCAGTCCAGGGTGAGCTTCTAGTCAAGGGCAGGTGCCCAGATTGCGGGCTCAATCCCCAGTGTGGGGACTGCAGGAGGCAGCCAATCAATCATTCTCTCTCATCATTGATGTTTCTCTCTCTCTCTATCTCTCCGAAATCATTAATAACATATTTTCAAATATTTTAATTTATTTTACTAAATTGATAAGTATATTTAATTGATTTTTAAAATAGTTTTATTGATTTTGTAGACCAAGGGAGGTGGAGAGAGAGAAACAATGATAGGCGGGCGAGGGGGCTCAGTTGAGCTATGAATCAGGAAATCACAGTTCCATTACCACTTGGGGTATATGCATGGGCCCCTACTAGATCCCCAGGTGGGGCTTGCAGGAGGCGGCTTATCACTGATTCTCTCTCATCATTGGTGTTTCTATCTTTCTGTCCCTTTCCCTTCCTCTGTGAAATCAATAAAAAATTAAAGAAAATTGAGTCCCTTATCTTAAAAAAGAAAAGAAACATCAACTATGAGAGGGAATCATTGATCGCTGCTTCCTCCACACCCTACTGGGGATGGAGCCTGCAATCCGGGCATGTGCTCTGACTGGGAATCTAACCAAGGACCTCTTTGTGCACAGGTGGAAGCTCAAGCACTGACCCATGCCAGCTGGGTGAGTCATTACTTTTTAAATGCTATGCCCTGTGCAATGAATATTTTTAATTATAACCTGCACTACAAACATTCTCCATTGATTTCAGAACACCAGTCATCTGATCCTGCAGTAAGCCCTTGCTTTGTCGTCTCCTGCATTTTCCTTGTCTCCTGTCATGGGGGTTCTTGGGTTGGAACTGTTCTCTCAGAAGGCCAGAGGGCATCTGGGTGAGCAGGGGGCTTTAGAGTCCCAAAGCCAAGGCAACGGGAAATAAATGGGTAGTGATCAGATTCCCTATGCCCTGGATCAGGCATCCTCCATTTGAATTTCAGAATCTCTGTTATCACTGGGACTTACAGTGAAATAACCCCTTCTGCCCTTACTGGTTTGGCTCAGTGGATGGAGCATTGGTCTGCGGACTGAAGGGTCCCAGGTTCGATTCCAGTCAAGGGCATGTACCTTGGTTGGGGGCACATCCCCAGTGAGGGGTGTGCAGGAGGCAGCTGATCGATGTTTCTCATTGATGTTTCTAACTTTCTATCCCTCTCCCTTCCTCACTGTAAAAAAAACAATAAATGTTTTTTTTAAAAGAAATAACCTCTTTTCCTGGTCTAAGTCAGTTTCCTCCTGTGAAAAACAAGTATGAGGTAAGTCCCCATGCCGGAGCTATTGGAGAAGGTCCAGTGGTAAGGTGTCCACTTGTGTAACCTGTGCCTGCAGCCTGCCTTGGCTCCAGCAACTCCAGCCACTCCCTGCAGAGACATTCCCAGGAAGGCACTTCTCACTCCCCCGATGCCCGCCAGCACCTTTGTCTTTGGGTGCATTTTAGTGAGAAATGGGACCTATAAGGAGCCACTGACTCTGCTGCAGGGAGGCAGGTGCTGTGGGCACTCAGGTGTCATTGTAGTGTGTCCCATTTCAAATTGCTGAAAAAGTTCATTGACAGAAAAATGAAGTAAGGTCTCCAAGTTAACACCACAGACAAGTGTCAGATTCAAGGGGTTGGATTTTTAACTATTATTTTCCCCAGTGTCAGACACAGTCCCTACCTCTGATGTGCAGCGCTCACTGGAGCAGGTACAGTCTGAGGACCAGGGTGGCTCAGCTGCAGCTCCTGTTTCCATAGTTGCAGTTATGTGTTTCCTCCCATTCCCTTTACATCTCAGAGCACATACCCATGGCCTCCCCGTGTTCAGGGGAACGCCATCATTTCTCAGCTGCAGTGGCTTCTCCAGGGGAACCTTCTTTCAGAGTGAGCTGTAATTTCTCTGCCTCCCCTTTGGTCTCAGCACAGATTTTGACACACAGGAGACCTTGGTTATTAGGGCTGGGTCTCTGCACCTTGTTGTTGTGTCAAATATTCACTTTTAACTATTGGAGAACATTTTAAAAAGAAGATTTTGTCTATTTTTTTTCATTTTTTTAAATATATTTTATTGATTTTTTACAGAGAGGAAGGGAGAGGGAGAGGGATAGAGAGTTAGAAACATCTATGAGAGAGAAACATCGATTCAGCTGCCTCTTGCACGCCCCCTACTGGGGATGTGCCCGCAACCGGGGTACATGCCCTTGACCGGAATCGAACCTGGGACCCTTCAGTCCGCAGGCTGACGCTCTATCCGCTGAGCCAAACCGGTTAAGGCTTCATTTTTTTTTAATCCCAGAGATTTCCCTCCTCATTCCCCCCACTCTAATTTATCACCAGTGAATTTCATGTAACTCCCTTATGTCTTCTCCTTTGAGTCTAATGTATAATAAAGGTGCAAAACTGTTGTTCTCAAGAGCATTACTCAATCTGCTGTTACTTTGCTTCCTGGCAAATGTTGCGGACTTTGGTCAAATAAACATAGAAAAATTCTCCACAGGTTTGGAGATTTCTTACAACAACACCAAAAGCATTTTGCTTCCTGGCAAATGTTGCCGACTTTGGTCAAATAAACAGAAAATTCTCCACAGGTTTGGAGATTTCTTAAAACAACACCAAAAGCAATTGACTCATGTGAAGCAGGAGAACGTTACATGGAGGAGTATCAGCATCTCCAGGGACTCAACTGCCTGAAGACAGATTTATAAACACAAATTTAGAGCAGACCCAGAACCCAGCAAGCTAGAGCAGTGGTTCTCAACCTGTGGGTCGCGACCCTTTGGTGTGAAATGACCCTTTCATAGGGGTCGCCTAAGACCATCGGAAATCACATATATAATTACATATTATTTTTGTGATTAGTCACTATGCTTTAATTATGTTCAATTTTTAACAATGAAAATACATCCTGCATATCAGATATTTCCATTACAGTTCATAACAGTAGCAAAATTACAGTGATGAAGTAGCAACGAAAATAACTTTATGGTTGGGGGTCACCACAACATGAGGAACTGTATTAAAGGGTCACGGCATTAGGAAGGTTGAGAACCACTGAGTTTGAGCTTTCTCCTTGCTTCCAGAGAACAGAAGAAAATGCTCAAGGCTCAGGTGGCTTTGTTTGGTGTGTGTGTGTGTGTGTGTGTAAGTGTGTTTTTCATTAATCCTCACCCAGGGATGTTTGTTCTCTTTTTTTTTTTTTTTTTACCCTCCCTCGCCTTCCATCTGAGATTCTGCACTCTCTTCCAAGTCTCTGGATCCACTCCATTCTTCAGTTAATTTTGTTAATTAGGTTCCATCTATGTGTGAGATCAAGTGATGCTTTTCTTTCTGCGACTCACGTATTTCACTTAGCACGATGCTCTCCAGGTCCCTCCATGCCATGTGAAAGGGTTCTTACCCTTTTTTTACCACTGCAAAGCATCCCATGGTGTAAATGTACCACAGCTTTTTTACCCACTCATCTACTGATGGGCACTTGGGCTGTTTTTAAATCTTAACTATTGTAAATTATGCTGCTATGAACATAGCGGTGCGTACATTCTTTCTGATTGTTGTTTCAGGTTTCTTAGGATATATTCCTAGAAGTGAGATCTCAGGGTCAAATGGCAGTTCCATATTTAATTTTTTGAGGAAACTCCCTATGTTTTCCATAATGTCTGCACCAATCTCCATTCCTACCAGCAGTGTACTAGGGTTCCCCTTTTTCCACTTCATCGCCAGCACTTGTCCTTTGTTGAAGGTAGTCATTCTGACAGTTGTGAGGTGGTATCTAATTGTTGCTTTAATTTGCATCTCACTGATGATCAGTGTCTTTCACCATTTTTTCACATGTCTCTTAACCATCTTATCCACATTGCAGCCCAGGCAGAGCTGACAGTTCAAATGGCCCCAGAAAGTAGATGCTCTTAAATATTGATGTCTGTTTTTGAGACATTAACTTCATACAATGGAGGCAGGTTAGATGAGTTAGACACTTGAGCAACCTCTGCAAGTGGCCTGAAAGAAGACACAATGCCTGTCATTCAGAAAAGAGCTGGTCCTGAAAAAAAAATACAGTGGGGCCTTGACTTACGAGTTTAATTCGTTCCGTGACAGAGCTCATAACTCAAATTACTCGTATGTCAAATCATTAAAGTGAACGAGTGAGACAGGTGATTCTGGGCTGATGTGGCGTAAGCAGATGCTCTTAAATAGTGATGTCTGTTTTGAGACATTAACTTCGTTCAGTGGAGGCAGGTTAGATGAGTTAGACACTTGAGCAACCTCTGCAAGTGGCCTGAAAGAAGACACAATGCCTGTCATTCAGAAAAGAGGAGGTCCTGAAGAAAGATATGCAAAACCAGCAGCTAAAGGAAGCCAGGCAGGTGCCTCAGAAACAAACTTGCCCTAGAAATCCCCTCCCCTGAAGGCGCTGGAGGGCCCTGAGTATACTTGGTGTTTTCTTGGGCTAATTGCCATCAAAACCAGTCCTGGAGTCAGCTAAGGAAATACAGGATCCTGGCCTTGGAGCCTAGGAACTACATTACCCAGAAGGCCGCGCGCGGAATGCCACCAGGCTGAGCCAATGGAAGCTCAGAGAAGGCGTTTCCGTGTTTCAAGTTCTGGTGGGCGGGACCGGTAGTCTTTTCTCCATTTTGTCTGAAGCGGTCGGCGGTACCTGGCTGAGTCCCGTGGAGAAGGTTGGAGAGTGCTTTTCCCCGCCTCGCAGCCAATGGTGGGGGCCTCCAGTGGTGCTCACAGCGCACACGTGGGATTGAAGCTCGGAGTTGCCACCAGACCCGCCCAGGACCGGGACAGGGACCGCCGTTCCTGCAGCGGCTTCTGCTCCCGCCCCGCTCCGACTACCGAGTGCAATGGAGGCGCCGGTGCTGAGGAGCTGGGCTGAGGTGAGTTTGTGTCCCCCAGGCCCTCACCGCCACTCACACCGAACAGGAGAGCCCGGGTGCAGGCGCCTGTCCTGCAGCTCAGTCCCGCGTGGAGGACCGTGAGGAAGGTGGAGGGGAGAGAGGAGTGTTGTGGCTTCTGAGGACACAGCAAGTGCAGGGCAGAGAGGACAGGGGTGACTTGCATCTGAAGGTCCCTGAGGATGTGGGCTGTGAGTATTGACGGAAAGATCGGAGGCTGCAGGGAGGACGTCATAGACTCATTCGGGGCTTTCCCGGGTGTGGGGTCCATCAGGGGCCTGGGGTGGGCCTGGATCCGGCTGGACTACAAGCTCTCTACACGCCATATGCCAAGTTCATGGGCGAGTCCAGTGAGATCCAGCGGCATTGGAGCAGGAAGGGGACAGAGCTGGGGAGTGAACCTGGGGTCTGAACATGGGAAGGGGATGAACATTACCCAGTGGTGTGCACATCTGGAGGAAGTGTGAGCTGATGGTCCCGGGACCTGGTGTGGGGACTTAAAGGGGAAGCATAAACCGACGCTTGGCTTTGTCTTGGAGGCCGGATCTAGGAGACTGCAGTGGTGTTGCCTGGCAGGAAGGCTGGGGCCCTGCAGGGATCGCCCAGACCTTAAATGGCATTGCCCTCTACCCTCCCCTCCCTCAATCCTTCCTACGGAACCCAGCTGCTCAGCTGAGGGCAATCACATTGAGTAATGGGACTGTGATGAGAGAGCAGCCTGCACTGGCATTAGGGTCTGGTGTCCACACTAACCGGGTGCCCTGGAGGAGGTTGAGGGGGGAAATGTGTGTAAGGAGTAGGATTACTGGTTCTCAGAAAGGCAGGTCTGGTTACAATTGTCTCCATTCTGACAGGTTGGCGTGACCTTTGAGGACATTGCCCTGTACTTCTCCAGGGAGGAATGGAGCCTCCTTGATGAGGTTCAGAGACAGCTGTACCTGAATGTGATGCTGGAGAACTTTGAACTTATATCCTCGCAGGGTAAGACCAGTGACCTGGGCTTGGCTTTGCCATTTCCCATGCCCCATCCCCCAGTGTGTGCTCTGTTCTCCCAGGTAGACTGTGGTACTGATTGATTTTCCAGTTTCCGGGGTAGTTGCTGTCCTGGGGAGGGTTGGTCTGTTTCCACTGCTCCCTTCTATTCCTGAAGCTCCAATACTCCCCGCTGCACTAACTTCACAGGGAAGGACCTTTGGTTGGTAGTGTGATTGGAAGCCTAAGGAATTCCACCTTGATCAGTGAGGAAAGCGTTTTCTATATTCATGTTGGACATTTGTACCTATTTTTTGACGAATTGTCTCTACATCCTTATCCTGTTTATTAACTATATTTTGGTTAAAGAGTCTTTTGAATACTTTGTATATTTTATATATTAATTGCTTACTAAATACAGGAGCACAGATTTTTGCATGTGCTTAATTGTTCTTTGCAAGTATTGCTCCCCACACTCCTTTTTTTAAAAAAAAAATATTTCTTTATTGATTTCAGAGAGGAAGGGAGAGGGAGAGAGAGATAGAAACATCAATGATGAGAGAGAATCA
>NW_005370517.1:89917-91960 GCF_000412655.1 Myotis brandtii
AACCCGGGCCCCCGCAGTCTGCAGGCCAACCCCCTATCCACTGGGCCAAACCGGCCAGGGCCCCCCCCTCCTTTTTTTTTTTTTAAATAAATTCCATGTTTTTGGCAACGGTGTAGTTAGCAGGTCCAGTGCCATCATTTTTCTAGGAAGCTCAGATGCTTGTTACGAGTGGTTAGCAATAAAGTATTTTTTTTAACCTTTAACACATGATTTTTATTGAACATGTATAGGGTTCACCTTTACATTTTATTACAAACTAGAGGCCTGATGCACGAAAATCATGCAAGGGTAGGCCTTCCTTCTGCCTGCACCGGTTTACCTCCGGCTTCCAGCACCCAGGCTTCCCTCTGGCTGCTGGCATCTGGGACTGGGGTTTCCCTCTTGCTGCTGGGACCCGGGCACCCATCTGCAGAGGGAGGCCTCGCCCACCCGCCACAGCCCACTGGCTAGTGCAGTAGGCTTCATCTTTGGGGCAATCGCAGAGCCCCCCCCATTGATTGCCCCGCCAGCTGTGGCCTGGGCCTCCCTCTGCGTACCATTGTGGGGTAATGGCAGAGCCCGTGGACCAATCACATTGCACAGGCTTGGCTGGCCTGGCGTTCATGCGTGTCATGTCGTGTTCCTTTGGACGGTGTTTTTGTAAACACAGGAAGTCTTTCAACTTATTTGTGTTTTCTTCCATTCCTTTCATCACTGTATCATAGTGTTTAATGTACAGATGTTTCACCTTTTGGTCGAATTTATTCCTTTTTTTTTTTTATGCTTTTGTAAATTTGACGACCTTCACTTTTTATGTACATATATATTTTTTATTGATTTTTTACAGAGAGGAAAGGAGAGAGATAGAGAGTCAGAAACATCGATGAGAGAGAAACATCGATCAGCTGCCTCCTACACATCTCCTACCGGGGATGTGCCCGCAACCTAGGTACATGCCCTTGACCGGAATCGAACCCGGGACCTTTCAGTCCGCAGGCCGACGCTCTATTCACTGAGCCAAACCGGTTTCGGCGACCTTCACTTTTCTATTGAAGAATTTATTGTTAGTGTGTGGAAATGGAGCTAATGTTTGTACGTTTATTTTTCATCCTGTAACTTTTCTGAATTTAGTTCTTTATTCTTCTTTCATCTTCACCCCTGTAGTCTGAATATTTTTCCCATTTATTTTCTTATAGAGAGAGAAAAATGAGAGAGAGCCAGCGAGAGAGAAACATCGATTGGTGGCCTTCCACATGTGCCCCTACTGGTAGCGGTATCAGACCTGCAACCAAGGTACCTGCCCTTGACTGGGAATCTAAACCATGACCCTCCAGTGCACAGGCTGGCACTCTCACCACTGAGCAACACAGGCCAAGATTATTTATTTATTCTATAAATTATATTAAACATATATTTTTATTGATTTTAGAGCGGCAGAGTACGAGAGAGAGACTGAAATTTCAGTGATGAGAGAGAGTCATTGATGGGCTGCCTCCTGTGTGACCCACACTGGTGATTGAGCCCGCAACCTGTGCATGTGCCCAGACAGGGAATTGAATTGTGACCTCCTTAGTTCATGGGTCAATGCTCAGTCACTGAGCCATACTAGCCATCCTTTATTTATTGATTTGGGAGACAGAGAAAGAGAGAGACGGGAACATCGATCTGCTATTCTACCCATCTATGCCTTCACTGGCTCCCCCCTGCATGTGCCCTGATGGGGGATCAAACCCACAACCTTAGTGCATCGGGACCACACACTCACCAACTGATCCACCTGGCCGGGCCTCTGAATTTGTTTCAGAAGCTCATAGTGGTTTCTTCTTCTTTTTTTTAATCTTTAATTTCTTTATTGGTTAAGGTATTACAAGTGTGTCCTCATCCCCCACAATTAACCCCCAACCTCCTCCCCCCCACTCATGCTTTCATCCCCCTGTTGTCCATGTCCATTGGTTTGGCTTATACACACTCATACAAGTCCTTTGGTTGATCTCTTTCCCTTACCCCTACCCTCCCCTACTTTCCCTCTGGGGATTGATATTCTGATCACTGTTTCTCTATCTT
>NW_005370517.1:92083-105404 GCF_000412655.1 Myotis brandtii
AGAGTTCCTTCTTTTTTACCACAGCATAGTATTCCATTGTGTAGATGTACCATGGTTTTTTAATCCATTCATCTGCTGATGGGCACTTAGGCTGTTTCCAGATCTTAGCTATGGTGAATTGTGCTGCTATAAATAGGTGTGCATATATCCTTTCTGATTGTTGTTTCTGGTTTCTTGGGATATATTCCTAGATGTGGGATCACTGGGTCAAATGGGAGTTCCATTTTTAGTTTTTTGAGGAAACTCCATACTGTCTTCCATAGTGGCTGCACCAGTCTGCATTCCTACCAGCAGTGCAGAAGGGTTCCTTTTTCTCCACATCCTCTCCAACACTTGTTGTTTGTTGATTTGTTGATGATAGCCATTCTGACAGGTGTCAGATGATACCGCATTGTTGTTTTGATTTGCATCTCTCGTATAATTAGTGACTTTGAGCATGTTTTCATATGTCTTTCGGCCTTCCGTATGTCCTCTTTCGAAAACTGTCTATCTAGGTCGTTGCCCATTTTTTGATTGGACATGGTGGCTTCTTGACAAATTTCTCTATGGAGGCTCCTGTCACCTGCTAACATCAACATCTCTTATGATGCATTGTGGTTCATAGTGACAGGTGTAATGTCTTTCATTTCTTTACAGTTTATTTGAGGCTTGGTTTGTTTTGTTGTTGTTTTTTTTCCGTTAGTATAGTTAAAGTTTTTCCAATTTTTTATCTTTCAAGAAATATCTGTTAGGTATTCTTGTATTTTTTCTTGTCTCCTTTTATTTATGTTTGTTCTAATATTTATTGTTTCTTTCTTTTGGAACCTTTGGGTTTACTTTCTTGTTTTGTTTCTAGTTTTCTGAACTGCCAGTATTTTTGTAGGTCTTTTTTCATAATGTAGGCATTTATCGTATAAAATTGCCTCTTCGAATTGCATTTTCTGAATTTATACATGAGCTTTGGTAAGCTGTCTTTTCATTTACTTTGTCTCTAGACCTTTTTCAGTTCTCTTTTTTATTTGGCTACCCTGGAATTCTTATTTATTTTTTTATATTAAGTTTCAGATAGAGAGGAAGAGAGCATTATGCTAAGTGAAATAAGCCAGTCAGAGAAAGATAAATACCACATGATCTCTCATTTGTGGAGTATAGAGAACAACATAGACTGATGAACAGGGAGAGAGAGAGAGAAAAGCATCTCTGTGAGGGAGAAACATCGATCGATCGGTTGTCTACACACATGTCCTAGACTGGGCATCAAATCCAAGACCCCGAGTGTCACAGAACCGTACTTGAACCAACTGAGCCACACTGGTGAGGGTATTCTGTAGTTGTTTTTTTTAGCATATTTTTTATTGATTTCAGGGAGGGAGGGAAAGGAAGAGAGATTGAAACATCAATGATTAGAAGAAACATTTATTGGCTGCCTCCTGCACGCCCCCTACTGGAGATCAAGCCCACAACCCAGGTCATGGGCCCTTGACCAGAATCCAACCTGGGACCCTGGGGTTGGAATCGAACCCAGGACCCTTCGTTCTACAGGCCTATGCTCTAGCCACTGAGCCACACTGGCTGGGACCATTCTGTGGTTTTTAAAAACAAAATTTCCAGTATTTTTCGAATAACAGGCCACTATGGTCAATGATAGCAGCAGCACAATGGTTGATGGAGGTAACTCTGACCCTTGTTTTTGACTGTAGGTATCTTCAAATATATTTGTTCACCCTGTCTTTCTAGGCATCCTTTCTATGCAGTTGTCCTTATTTGATTTTTCTGTATTACTGTTTGTCTTCATTGTACTCTTATTCCCATTTCCTGTGGGTGTTTTTTTAAATATATTTCTTTATTGATTTCAGAGAGGAGGGAAGAGGGAGAGATAGAAACATCAATGATGAGAGAGAATCATTGATCAGCTGCCTCCTGCACACTCCTATTGGGAATCGGACCTGCAATGCGGGCTTGTGCCCTTGGCCAGAATCGAACATAGGACCCTTCAGTCCACAGGCCGATGCTCTATCCAGTGAGCCAAACTGGTTAGGGTTCCTGTGGGTTTTTGTTCATAGATAGCTGTCTACTTACTCTGGGATGGGAGAAGATTCTCAGATCTCTGATTCTGCCATCTTGCTGATGATACTCACATTGGTCTTTTGCTGTGATCTCATCTGTGCTTTGCTGTTGTACCACGGTGTTGACCATCCATCTTTTCAGTGTTTTCTTCTATTATTTCTATCATTTATCCCGTACAGTGAATCAACTGGGAATTACGCGGAAGAATCATTGCTGCATCACAGTAGAAACATGACTTTATGAACAACACAGTGGACAAATGCGGTTTTGCCTGAATAAGGGGCTATAACAAAACACCTAGACTTTGTTACATTCATAACTAGGAACCCATTTGGTTCAACATTGTTTTGTTAACCATTACCCATTCTTCACCCAATTCTTCTTCTTCTTGCTTCTTGTTGACATTGTGCCAACGACACAGTTTTAATAATGATCAGTGCTCATTCTCCTTGGATTCCCAGTCCATGGATAACTTAAGCTCTCTAAACTTTTCACCTCTACCTCTTTCACAGGTCTCTTTTTAGTGCCCTCCACCGTTGGTCCATGCCTGCAGAGCCTTAGAGTGCACACCTATTACTGTATTGAGGTAGAACATCATGTGCTCTAATACAATTGATTTTTATGGGTTTGAGCGCATTTGAATTGTTCTACACAGACTCAGTTCACCAGCATGAAAGGTCCTAAAGGAAGCCATTTGTGGAGGAACAACTAGCAGACCCTGCCTCTCTTCTTTTTGTCCCATCCTGTGCTCTGTGCCTTCTTTGGTGAGATTTTCACCATTGACTGACGTTTGGGGCCAAGTAATGTGTAACAGCCATTTCCTCAGAGTCTAACTCACTTGTCTCTAAAATCATTTTATAGAATTGTGCCTATGCCGAAACCAGTTTGGCTCAGTGAATAGAGCGTTGGCCTGCGGACTGAAAGGTCCCGGGTTCGATTCCGGTCAAGGGCATGTGCCTAGGTTGCGGGCACATTCCCAGTAGGAGATGAGCAGGAGGCAGCTGGTCGATGTTTCTCTCTCATCGATGTTTCTGACTCTCTATCTCTCTCCTTTCCTCTCTGTAAAAAATCAATAAAAAAAATATATTAAAAAAAGAAAAAAGTAGAATTATGCCTAGTTGTGACAGATAAACATTTGTGGTGAAGATACTCTGTTTTCATTAGGTCAACATGTACTTAACCAGCGTTTCCTTTTGTTCAGGTTGCTGCTGTGGAGCAGAGGATGTGGCGGAACCCACTGAACAGAAGGTTTCTGTAAGAGTGTCACAGGCAAGTATTCCCAAGTTACCCTTGTCTTCCCAGGAGAGCCACCCCTGTGAGAGGTGTGGGCTAGTCTTGGGAAACATTTTCCACTTGACTGAGCTGCAGGGAATACAACTCGGACAGATACTGTTGAGGTGTGGGGCGTGTGCACAAGGATTTTATTTCAGTACAAAATTTCACCAGCAGCATGTGAGAGAGCAGACTTTCATTAGAGGTGTGGACAGGATCTCACTCGCAAACAGCTGCAATTTCCAGGTGTCCCAGAATCATGTCACATGCGGGGAGGTGGTGCAGGGTGTCCTTACCGAGTCAGGACATCTCCACCTAAAGGCTACTCAGACCAGCGATAGGCCAGAAGATATTTTGAAATGTGAGATGAAGTTTCAAAGGAGAGAAGAATATAACAAGGTCATTGGCTGCAATCACACGTTTATTCAGGACAAGTGGGTCCATGCTGGAAGTCAGTGTTTTCCGTGCTATGAATGTGGAAATTACCTTACCCAATTTTCTAGCTTTCATTATGAACATGGAGAAAAGCCTTACAAATGCAGTGAATGTTGGAAATCTTTTAAGAGAATTGAAAGCCTTCATTGTCACCAGAGATTTCACACTGGAGAAAGGCCTTATGAGTGCAGTGAATGTGGGAATTCTTTTACCAGTAGCACCGCCCTTCGTCGTCACCAGAGACTTCACACTGGAGGAAAGCCTTACAAATGCAGTGAATGTTGGAAATCTTTTAAGAGAATTGAAAGCCTTCATTGTCACCAGAGATTTCACACTGGAGAAAGTCCTTATGAGTGCAATGAATGTGGGAAATCTTTTACCAGGAGCAATGCCCTTTGTCGTCATCAGAGAGGTCACACTGGGGAAAAACCTCATAAATGCAGTGAATGTGGGAAATCTTTTGCCACTAGCAGTGAGCTACATCGTCATCAGAGAGTTCACACAGGAGAAAAGCCTTATAAGTGCAGTGAATGTGGGAAATCTTTTACAAGAATTGATAGCCTTCATTGTCACCAGAGATTTCACACCAGAGAAAGTCCTTACGAGTGCAGTGAATGTGGGAAATTTTTTATCAAGAGCAGTGGCCTCCATTATCAAAGTTTTCACACGGAAGAAAAACCTTATACATGCAGTGAATGTGGGAAATCTTTTACCAGGAACAGTGATCTTCATCTTCATCAGAGAGTTCACACTGGAGAAAGGCCTTATGAGTGCAGTAAATGTGAGAAATCTTTTACCACTAGCAGATACCTTCTTTGTCATCAAAGAGTTCACACAGGAGAAAAGCCTTATAAATGCAATGAATGTGAGAAATCTCTTACCAGGAGCGATCATCTCCTATATCATCAGAAATTTCACATTGGAGCAAGCCATTATGAGTGCAAGTAATGTGGGATATCTCTCAGCCAATTTTTTTAAATTGTTTCTGCATAAAAGAGTCGAATTGTGCGAAATTTCTTAGATGTGTGGAAAATGTTTCTTAGTTCGGTCTTAGCAATAGTATTAGAAAATTTGTGAAGTCGCATCAATCTGAATTGTAGCTCATACATTTAATCACCTGCATTATGTAAAGTCCCCTCAAGTGACTTTGTTGTTGTGTTTTGTTTGTTTTTATGTTGGTATCATATGTATCTATGTTACCCTTTCTAACATACGGAGACATGTAGCCAGATCTATGACACTGCATATTTCTGTTGCTGAAGGTATTTCACCTGAACCACCTATAAGGTCCCTACAGATGGCATCAGTCACCATCCTCTTATGCCCAGCAAAGCTAACTCTGTTGTCTAATTTGTTGAGGAAAATGAGGAATACCCGAGCCCTTGGTTCTTACTTGTTTCCCTGTCATGAGTTGTCACATAGGACTGATTTATTGTTGGCGCCAGTAAACATAATGTTGCAGAGGGACTGCCATTTTCAGGGACACACTTTCCCTAGATGCTAATAATGACTTTATTGAGAACCTAAGTCATCAGTGAGAGAACTGCCAGTCTCCTGTCTCTTTGGTTTGTAAAATAATGAAGGCTTTTTCCTAAGACTTCTTTAATCTTGGGTGTGCTCTTTACTCTATGGCTAGTTTATAATGAGATCTGGCCTCTCCAAGCATGATCAGGTGAAAAATATTTATTGGGTCTGAAATATTTTTGCCCTTGGGGAAACATTATGGTGCAGAAATTAACTTAGCAGTTTTGGCCAAATTTACATTGCTGCCCATATTTTCCTAGGAAACACTCTGGACTCTCTAGTCCTCATGTAATGTCTGGATGCTTTGAGACACAGAGATCACTCCAAAGAAGGGGTTGCTGTCACAACCTCAAGTACGTCTTCTAGCAACATGAATTTATTTCTACTTTTCAAGGGATACCAAGACATTTGAAGGGAATCACTTGCACAGGTCTTGGAGAGGGCCATGTGCTCTAATGCCTACAATTTCAAGGATGTTGGTCACTGGTTTGAGGACCAGTGCATGTAGGGGAAATCCTTTCCTAGCAGAATCACAGACCTAATTGTTGTTGGACAAGAGTATAGCCCATTAGATTGAATGGTCCTCATCTAAATGTGCATCCGGGCTTTTTAAAAAAAAAAAAAAAACTACAAGAGCTGTGTGTACACATGTCTGAGTGACTCCAGACATGTTTATCTTCTGTGGAGCAGTCGTCATTGAATATAATCAGTAGCTTTTGTGGCTTCCTGTAGCTTCTCAGATGTTCCCATCAGACCCATTGGTGCACTGGCAGCAAAACAAAGATGAAGACAAAGACTGTCTTTCGTCCAGGGATGTGATTTTTGTGACCCAGCCAGCATTCCAGTGGGTTTGGGTGAAAGTTCTTAATTGTTTGTTACATTTTATGTCACTGACATGAGACTCTCGTCCAGAGGGCATAAGTATGAGGATTAAATATAGACTTGCCAAACCTGTTGTTCCAAAATAGGTGAACATACATTTGTTTTATCTAGAACCATTTTTGAAAAGCTATAATGAGTAAATTACATATGTTAAGTATAGGGTTTCATACATCTTGACATGTGCATGAAATTGTAACCATCATTATAATACTGACCATATCTGTCACTGTGTAATTGCTTCCTGACCTCTTTTAATGTGTCCCTGTTCTTCACAGCTTTCCTAGTAACCATGGATTTACATTCCATTTTAATAGAGAACTTGGCTTTTTAAACTAAGTAATTTTCTGCTTTAAGTTATGTTTCATAACTACTTGGAGGTTTATTAAAGATATATTAGCAACTCACCTTTTTTCTGGTAGATATTCTTATCTTTGAATATATCACCATCAGTTTGTCCATTTTATTTTATTTTATTTTTTAAATATATTTTATTGATTTTTTACAGAGAGGAAGGGAGAGGGATAGAAAGTTAGAAACATCGATGAGAGAGAAACATTGATCAGCTGCCTCCTGCACACTCCCTACTGGGGATGTGCCCGCAACCAAGGTACATGCCCTTGACCAGAATCGAACCTGGGACCCTTGAGTCCGCAGGCCGATGCTCTATCCACTGAGCCAAACCGGTTAGGGCGAGTTTGTCCATTTTAATACATATTTGGTTATTTCTAATAAAGCTGGTACAAACATTTGGGTACAATTCTTTATATGGATATAAGTGTTATTTACCTTTGTGAAAAACTCAGTGCATAATCTGAGTTTTTGGGTAGATGAATGTTTAAATTTACCGAGATTAGCAAATTGTAATCCAAATGGAATATACCACCAGGGCCTGTGTGGCTCAGGCATCATCTGGTGCAGCACAGGGTTATGGATTTGATTGCCAGTGGGGATCAGTGCCTGTGTTGTGGGCTAGATCCACAGAAGTGGGTGTGCTGCAGGCAGCTGGCCGATATGGCAGTCTTCCATCAATATTTCTCTCCCTCTCCCTTCTCTCTCTAAAAATTAGTAAACTCTTCTTTAAAAATAAAACTTGTCCTGGCCGGTTTGGATCAGTGGATAAAGCATCAGCCTGCGGACTAAAGGCTCTCAGGTATGATTCCAGCCAAGGGCACATGCCTGGGTTGCGGGCTCGATCCCCAGTCGGTGGCGAACAGGCGGCAGCCGATCAATGATTCTCCTTCATCATTGATGTTTTCATCTCTCCCTCTCCCTCTCTGAAATCAATAAAGACATATATGAAAAAAACAACATCAGTGTCTATGAGCATGTCTTCTAAGAACAGAGTGAGTCAACCAATAGCCAAGCTCTAGGATATGCTAATAAGTAATAAAGATTGCTTAAAAGTCAATAAATAAAATAAACCTTAACTGATTGTACTTTGCATTTTTCCTTCAGCTCCCTCCTGCACACCTCCTATTGGGGATGTGCCCGCAACCAAGGTACATGCCCTTGACCGGAATCGAACCTGGGACCATTCAGTCCCTAGGCTGACGCTCTATCCACTGAGCCAAACCGGTTAGGGCTGTGTTGCTATTTTTGCTAAAACACCTAATCATATCTTCGGCCTAATGTGCTATGAGTGTGGGCAATTTTCTTTAAGAAAAAGATATTGAAACAACAAAGATGGATGTTGGAATTTCACTCATTTTGTGCCAGTTTTGCTTTATGAAGTAAATGTTTTTTGTATTAGAAAAATATGTATATGTCTTACATTTTTCTTTTTATTTCTTTTTGATGATTTCAGAGAGGAAGGGAGAGACAAAGAGAGATAGAAATATCAATGCTGACAATCATTGATGGGCTGCCTTCCCCACATACACTACTGGGGACCAAGCCTGAAACCTGGACATACGCCCTAACCAGGAACCTAAACACGACTTCTGGGTTCATAGGTAGATGCTCAACCACTGAGCCACGCTAGCCAGGGTATGCGTTTTCTCTTTGTCACAACAACCTGGGAAGTCGAAACGAATGTCGAATTGCTGGGAAGGTCCGTGATTACAGATATGAAGTAGGCTCTCCAAGTTTACTCATCAAACAAGTGTCAGATCTAAGAGGCTGGGTTGCAATCCAATGTTCTGGCTCCAGAGCCACAGACAATGTCTACCAGTGCTGGTCAAGCCCGTTGGGGAGGCTCACCTGAAGCTACTGTTTGCATTGTTGAAATTTTGAATCTTCCCCTATTTTCTTAAAGTACCAGAGCACTTATGCCGTGCCCCTCCAACCCCAGAGATTTACCTCTTTATCTCCCCCCCTAATTTATCACCAGTGAATTTCATGAACCCCCTTATGTCTTCTTCTTTGAGTCTAACGTATAAAAAAGGTGCAAAACTGCCATTCTCCCGAGAATTACTCAACCTGTTGTTATTCTGTTTCTGGCAATTGGGACCAGCTTGGGCCAAATAAACTTAGAAGAATTCTCCACCTGTTTGGACATTTCTTACAACAACACCAAAAGCAATTGACTCATGGGAAGCAGGAGAACATTCCATGGAGGGGTATCAGCATTTCCAGGGACACAACTGACTGAAGATAAATTTATAAACACAAATTTAGAGCAGACCCAGAAACCAGCAAGCTAGAGCTTTCTCGTTGCTTCCAGAGAACAGAAGACAATGCTCAAGGCTCAGGTGACTTTGGTGTGTTTGTGTATTTCTTTAATCCTCACCCGGAGATGTTTAATCTCTTTTTTTCTTTTTCTTCTGTACCCTCTCTCGCCTTCTATCAGAGATTCTGCACTCTGTTCCAAGCTTCCATGTCTCTGGATCCACTCCATTCATTAGTTAATTTTGTTAATTAGGTTCTATATATGAGTGAGATCAAGTGATACTTGTCTTTCTCTGACTGACTTATTTCACTTAGAACCATTCTCTCTAGGCCCCTCCATGCTGTTTGAAAGGGTAAGAGTTTCTTCTTTATACCACTGCATAGCATTCCATGGTATAAATGTACCACAGCTTTTTTACCCACTCATCTACTGATGGGCACTTGGGCTGTTTTTAAATCTTAACTATTGTAAATTGTCCTGCTATCAACATAGCGGTGCATACATTCTTTCTGATTGTTGTTTCAGGTTTCTTAGGATATATTCTTAGAAGTGTGATCACAGGGTCAAATGGCAGTTCCATATTTAATTTTTTGAGGAAACTCCCTATGTTTTTCATAATGTCTGCACCAGTCTGCATTCCTACCAGCAGTGTACTAGGGTTCCCTTTTTTCCACATTCTCACCAGCACTTGTCATTTGTTGCTGGTAGCTATTCTGACAGTGGTGAGGTGGTATCTAATTGTTGCTTTAATTTGCATTTCTCTGATGATCAGTGACTTTGAGCATTTTTTCACTTTTCTCTTGGCCATGTTATCCACACTGCAGCCCAGGCAGAGCTGACACTTCGAATGGCATCAGAAGCAGATGCTCTTAAGTATGAGTGTCTGTTTTGTGACATTAACTATGCATAATGGATTCAATGGAGGCAGGTTAGGTGGAGTTAGAGACTTGAGCAACCTCTGCAAGCTACATTTGGCCTGAAGGAGGTAGGTGCCAAATGGCCTTAATGAAGACACAATGCCTGTCATTCACAAAGAGTAGATCTTGAAGAAAGACATGCAAAACCAGCAGTTAAGGAAGCCAGGCAGGTGCCTCAGGAATAAACTTTCCCTGATAACCCCCTCCCCTGAAGGCGCTGGAGGGCCCTGAGTATACTTGGTGTGTTCTTGGGCTATTTGCCTTCAAAACCAGTCCTGGAGTCAGCTGAGGAAATACGGGATCCTGGCCTTGGGGCGTAGAAACTACATTACCCAGAAGGCCGGGCGTGGAATGCCACCAGGCTGAGCCAATGGAAGCTCAGAAAAGGCGTTTCCGTTTTTCAAGTTTGGAGGGCGGGACCGGTAAATTTTGTTTTCGCTCGCTTTTGTCTCAGGCGGCGCACGGTCCGGAGGAGAAGGCTGGAGAGTGTTTTTCGCCGCCTCGCAGCCCGTGGTCGGAGCCTGCAGTGGTGCTCACAGCGCACACGTGGGTTTGAAGCTCGGAGTCGCCACCAGACCCGCCCAGGGCCGGGACAGGGACCGCCATTCCTGCAGCGGCTTCTGCTCCCGCCCCGCTCCGACTGCCAACTGCAATGGAGGCGCCGGTGCTGAGGAGCTGGGCTGAGGTGAGTTTGTGTCCCCCGGGCGCTCACTGCCTCTTACACCGAAAAGCACAGCCCGGGTGCAGGCGCCTGTCCAGCAGTTCAGTCCGCTAGGAGGACCGTGAGGAAGGTGGAGGGGAGAGAGGAGTGTTGTGGCTTCTGAGGACACAGCAAGTGCGGGGCAGAGAGGACGGGGGTGACTTGCATCTGAAGTTCCCTGAGGATGTGGGTGGTGAGTATTGACGGAAAGATCAGAGGCTGCAGGGAGGACGGCACAGACTCATTCGGGGCTTTCCCGGCTGTGGGTCCATCAGGGGCCTGGGGTGGGCCTGGATCCGGCTGGACTACAAGCTCTCTACACGCCATATGCCAAGTTCATGGGTGAGTCCAGCGAGATCCAGTGGCATTGGAGCAGGAAGCGGGCAGAGCTGAGGGAGTGAACCTGGGATCTGAACATGGGAAGGGGGTAAACATTACCCAGTGGTGAGCACATCTGGAGGAAGTGTGAGCTGATGGTCCCCGGGACCTGGTGTGGGGACTCAGAGGTGAAGCATAAACCGACGCTTGGCTTTGTCTTGGAGGCAGGATCTAGGAGACTGCAGTGGTGTTACTTGGCAGGAAGTCTGGGGCCCTGCAGGCATCGCCCAGAGCTTAGATGGCATTGCTCCCTCCCCTCCCCTCCCCCAATCCTTCCCACCCAACCCAGCTGCTCTGCTGAGGGCCATCACAGTGAGTAATGGGACTGTGATGAGAGAGCAGCCTGCACTGGCATTAGGGCCTGGTGTCCACAGTAACCGGGGGCCCTGGAGGAGGTTGAGGTGGGGAAGGTGTGTAAGGAGTAGCATTACTGGTTCTCAGAAAGGCAGGTCTGGTTACAATTGTCTCCATTCTGACAGGTTGGCGTGACCTTTGAGGACATTGCCCTGTACTTCTCCAGGGAGGAATGGAGCCTCCTTGATGAGGGTCAGAGACAGCTGTACCTGAATGTGATGCTGGAGAACTTTGAACTTATATCCTCGCAGGGTAAGACCCTCACTCTCACCAGTGACCTGGACTTGGCTTTTCGATTTCCCAGGGCCCATCCCCCAGGGTGTGCTCTGTCCTCCCATGTAGACTGTGGTACTGCTTGATTTTCCAGTTTCCTGGGTAGTTGCTGTCCTGGGGAGGGTTAGTGTGTTTCCGCTGCTCCCTTCTATTCCTGAAGCCCCAATACTCCCCGCTGCACTAAATTCACAGGGAAGGACTTGTGGTTGGTAGGGTTGCAGGAAGGTAAGGGATTCCACCTTGATTAACGAGGAAAGTATTTTCTATATTCCTGTTGGTCATTTGTACATATTTTTTGGAAAATTGTTTCTACGTCCTTATCCTATTTATTAACTGTATTTTTTGGTTAAAGAGTCTTTTGAATACCTTGTATATTGTACATATTAATATCTTGTTACATACTTTTTGTATGTGCTTAATTGTGCTTCTCGGGTATTACTCCCCCACACCCCCTTATTTATAAGTTCCATGTTTAAGGCAACCCTGCGTTCAGCAGGTCTAGTGCCACCATTTTTCTAGCAGGCTCAGATACTTGCTACTAGTGCTTAGCAGTAAAAGTATCTTTTTTAACTTTAAGATATGGTTTTTATTGAACATGTATAGAATTCACGTTTACATTTTATTATAAATATTTTACATTAAAAAATTAGTTTTTGTAAAAAAAAAAAAAAAAGGCAGGGGGTGGAGGGGACATTTCCTATATAAAAATGATGGTAATTCTCCAAGTATTAGAACACAATACTAAAGGAATCATTTCAATAAACATTTTTGCATAAACATGTACATGACTCCTCACACTGTATCAGATTCCACAAGAACAAATGAATGCACAAAATGAAGGTAATCCCCAACATAAGATGTATTTTTTAAAAATATATATTTTATTGATTTTTTTACAGAGAGGAAGGGAGAGCAATAAAGAGATAGAAACATTGATGAGAGAGAAACATCGACAAGCTGCCTCCTGCACACCCCCCACTGGGGATGTGCCCGCAACCAAGGTACGTGCCCTTGACTGGAATCGAACCCGGGACCCCTCAGACCCCCGGCCGACGCTCTATCCACTGAGCCAAACCGGTCAGGGCATAAGATGTATTTTTAAAAAGATAATATCAAACTGAATGTCCCCGAAATGTCTTCCTGTGCATGGGATTTGGTCAATGACTATCATCAAGAGGTGGACATACACATTTGCAAATGCAGAGCTTGTAGTCTGTGTAAATTACAAAATCTACCAGCTGTGTCTTATGGAGGAGGAGCTAGAAACCACCTACACAGCCATTAAAATATACTGCGTACATAGGGCGGAGGCAAAAGTAGGCTTATAATTGTGAGTAAGAAAAACACCAGTTTCTTCTTGTATTCTTTTTTTTTTAAATATATTTTATTGATTTTTTACAGAGAGGAAGGGATAGAGAGTTAGAAACATCGATGAGAGAGAAACATCGATCAACTGCCTCCTGCACACTCCCAACGGGGTATGTGCCTGCAACCAAGGTACATGCCCTTGACTGGAATCGACCCTGGGACCCTTGAGTCCGCAGGACGAAGTTTGGCATTCTGTCTTTTGTTGGGAGGCTCCTTGCTGGACAAAATCTCCAGGCGTTCTTGCTGGCTGAATATCTGGTATGCTTGCTTGGGTTTTGTTTTCTACTAAGCGCACAGACTGCTTTTCTGCTGTCTCCCGGTGTCCCATGTGATACTGGATCTGGTGGACCTGCTTGTGCGTTTGCTGGTACAGCGGTTCCATGTCGCCGGCCCAGCCAGGTCCAGCTCCGGCTTCCTCCGAACCTGAGTTTACTTCTTGAGTGTGTCCCTTATGGGTGCAAGGAGTTGAAATCTGCAGTTTGTTGGGTTACGCTGCAAAAGCGCAGGTGGTTCCTTTTGTGTCACTGGCACAGCTTGGGCGGGGATGTAAATTGAGTAGGGCGG
>NW_005370517.1:106685-110747 GCF_000412655.1 Myotis brandtii
TCCTACTCAGTCTCAATGCGCTTCTTTCTTTCCTTCCAGTTGTAGAACTTCCACTGGGCCAGCTTTCCCATGGTTCTGAATGATAGCTGTCTGTCTTATAGTTGGTAGTTTCAATGTTGTCGTGGGAGGCAGCAGGCACAGGTCTATACCTTACGCCGCCCTCTTGGTTCTCCCCCAGGATTGTGGGCTTGTTTTGCTTCAACAAACAGAAATTTGAAAAGAAACTCCAAATCCTCGCCTTCAGAAAATCAATTGTAGCACACCCATTCAGAGTTCCAGCCCGCTTCCATTCCCTCCCAGGGTAGCCAACGCGGCCCCCACAATTTAAACCTTTTATTAAATGGGAGAAGTGGGAGGAATTAGAATGCCTGTTATTATTTATTAATTGTATTATTTTCCAAACGAACAACTGTAAGTCTACTTTCACCCCCACACTGCATAGTTTCTGATGAAAAGTCACACGTGGAAGGGAATAATAAGGCCTTATTTCCAGAGCAGTCTTTAAGCAGGGTTCATATAGGCATATTTCATCCTTTTTGTTTTTGGATTTCATATTCTTCAACATCTCAGCTCTTACAGTTATGTACTGTACCTAAGCCAACGTACAAAGAGCGACATCATGCAATTCCAGCCACAGTACCTGATTATAGTCACACAACCTACCATCTAGGACAGTGATGGCGAACCTATGACACGCGTGTCAGAGGTGACACGCGAACTCATTTTTTTGGTTGCTTTTTCTTCGTTAAATGGCATTTAAATATATAAAATAAATATCAAAAATATAAGTCTTTGTTTTACTATGGTTGCAAATATCAAAAAATTTCTATATGTGACACGGCACCAGAGTTAAGTTAGGGTTTTTCAAAATGCTGGCACGCCGAGCTCAAAAGGTTCGCCATCCCTGATCTAGGAGAACTGACCCAGTACAGTTTCTGAACCGCCCCAGTTAAAGACCTGTCAAAATACAACCCCATCTTGTGAGCCCAGTGTCTTGGGGGTGTTATTATATGTCCTGGAAGCCTAACTCTTCAGAGTAGGTCTTCAGTGAAGCATTGAACGATACTGCCAGCCTGAGCTTGCCAAGTGGTCGTTAGCGTGGAGATCTTAAAGTCTAAAATGACGTCTGGGTGCTTTTCATTTATTGAAACTCATTGCTACCTTTGCAGTGGCGTTGAAGGCTCTGTAGACAAGCAACTAATGTAGGTTAGTATTTGTAATCTGACAAAGTCTTGACCAAGACTCTTCAAGTATCTACGAGCCTCCTGTCAAAGCAATGAAATATTTTTTAATGAAGTTAAATAGAGTTTGCTTTTGAGACAGAGTCATTGCGTTGTTATTAGCCTGCAGTATAGTATTAACATACCTTTATTGTTCATTGGGAAGTCCATCTATTTGTGTGTTTCTGTCTGTATGGCAATATTCGCTTTTTTGTGCTGATCAGAACTGAATCCATAGTCCCTCCAAGAGATTCCTTCATATGGTTTGTGAGTATTTTCTTCTGTTCTCTAGATTGCCTTTCATTTCGTTTATTACGGTTGTGCTGTGAGGAAGCTTTTTTCTTTATTTGTTGCAGTCTGGACTGTTTGTTTTCTCTGTTTTGTCTGGTGGTTGGTGTCACATCCAGAAATCCTGTCCAAAACAAACCTCCAAAACTTTTTCTCTAGGTTGTCCTGAGGAGTTTTAAGTTTGAGCGCTGACATTTAATTCTGTCCTGCAGGTTGAGTTACATTTTATCTATGAGGGCCAATTTTGTTGTTTTACATGTGAATGTCGATTTATACCTCCACCATTCATTGAAGAAACCATCTATTTCTTCTTCGGTGTCTTCCAGCTTTGTCAAAGATGACTTGAAAGTATGTGCCTGGGTTTATTTCTGTGTTTTTTTGTTCTGTCCTACTGATCTATGTGTCTGTGTTTCTCCAATAATACACTGTTTCCTTGTTTTGTCTTTGTAATAAACTGGTACCACCAGCTTATTCTTGCTCAAGATTGCTTTTGTTAGTGGACATCCTTTGGTTTCATACATTTCAAGATTCCCTTTTCATTTCTTTGAAAATACTATTGGAGTTATCATTGGGATTGCATTCAATCTGTAAACAGCTTTGTGTACTATAGATACCTTCACGATATTTCTTTTCAAATTCATGAACACAGGAAGTCTTTCAACTTGTGTTTTCTTCCATTGCTTTCATCACTGTATTATAGTGTTCAATGTACAGATGTTTTACCTTTTGGTCGAATTTATTCATATTTTATTTATTTTCTGATGCTTCTGTAAATTTGACGACCTTCATTTTTCTATCTAAAATGAATTTATTATTAGTGTGTGGAAATGGAACTAATGTTTGTACGTTTATTTTGCATCCTGTCACTTTTCTGAATTTAGTTCTTTATTCTTTTATCTTCACCCATGTAGTGTAAATATTTTTTCCATTTATTTTCTTTTAGAGAGAGAAAAATAGGAGAGAGCCAGAGAGAAAGAAACATCGATTGGTTGCCTTCCACATCTGCTGCTACTGGTAGCGGTATCAGACCTGCAACCAAGGTACCTGTCCTTGACTGGGAATTTAACCCATGACCCTCCAGTACACAGGCCAGCACTCTCACCTGAGCAACACAGGTGTATTTATTCTATAAATTATATTAAAAATATATTTTTTTATTGATTTTAGAGAGGAAGAGGAAGAGAGAGAGATTGAAATATCAGTGATGAGAGAGAGTCATTGATGGGCTGCCTCCTGTGTGACCCACACTGGTGATTGAGCCCTCAACCTGTGCACGTGCCCCTATGGTTGCAATATCAAGAAATTTCTATATGTGACACGGCACCAGAGTTAAGTTAGGGTTTTTCAAAATGCTGACACGCCGAGCTCAAAAGGTTCTCCATTACTGTCCTAGTTCATGGGTCGATGCTCAATCACTAAGCCATACTAACCATCCTTTATTTATTGATTTTAGAGACAGGAAGGGAGACAGAGAAAGAGAGAGATGGAAACATTGATCTGCTGTTCTACCTATCTAAGCATTCGCTGGCGCTCCCCTGCATGTGCCCTGATGGCGGATCAAACCCACAACCTTGGTGCATAGGGACCACACACTCACCAACTGAGCTATCTGGCCAGGCCTCTGAATTTGTATATTAATTTCAGAAGCTCATAGTGGCATTTTGACAAATTTCTCTATGGAGTGTCATGTCACCTGCTAACATCAACATCTCTTATGATGAATTGTGGTTCATAGTGTCAAGTGTAATGTCTTTCATTTCTTTACAATTTATTTGAGGCTTGGTTTGTTTGTTTGTTTTTTTCTGCTAGTTTAGTTAAAGTTTTTTCCAATTTTGTATCTTTCAAAAAATACCTGTTAGGTATTATTGTATTTTGTCTTTTCTCCTTTTATTTTTGTTTGTTCTAATATTTATTGTTTCTTTCTTTTCCAACCTTTGGGTTTACGTTCTTGTTTTGTTTCTAGTTTTTCTGAGGTGACAGTATTTTTGGAGATTTTTTTTTTCATAATGTAGGTCATTTATCCCTATAAAATTGCCCCTTAGAATTGCATTTTCTGAATTTTATACATGAGCTGTGGTAGGCTGTCTTTTCATTTACTTTGTCTCTATACCTTTTTCAGTTCTCTTTTTCATTTGGCTACCCTTGAATTCTTATTTATTTTTTATATTCAGTTTCAGATAGAGAGGAAGAGAGACGGAGAGAGAGATAGAAACATCGATGATGAGAATCATTGATTGGCTGCCTCCTGTATGCGCCCTACTGGGGATCAAGCCCACAACTCGGGTATGTGCGTTTTACCGGAATCAAACCTGGGATCCAAGGGTTGCAATCGAAGGCCTATGCTCTGGCCACTGAGCCAATCTGGCTGGGGCCATTCTGTGGTTATTTTGGGGTTTTTTTTGTTTTTTTAAAATATATTTTATTGATTTTTTTTACAGAGAAGAAGGGAAAGGGATAGAGAGTTAGAAACATCGATCAGCTGCCTCCTGCATATCTCCCACCGGGGATGTGCCCGCAACCCAGGTACATGCCCTTCACCGGAATCGAACCTGGG
>NW_005370517.1:110825-118520 GCF_000412655.1 Myotis brandtii
TCCAGCCCTAGCCAGTTTGACTCAGTGGATAGAGAGCATTGGCCTGCGAACTGAAAGATCCCAGGTTCGATTCTGGTCAAGGGGACATGCCCAGGTTATGGGCTCCATCCCCAGTGGGGAACTTGTAGGAGGCAGCCAACCCATCATGATTTTCATCATGGATGTTTCTATCTCTCCCTCCCTCTTGCTTCCTCTCTGAAATCAATAAAAGTATATATATATTTTTAAATCCCAGTATTTTTCTATTAACAGGCCACTATGGTCAAGGATAGCAGAAGCACAGTGGCTGCTGGAGGTAACTCTGACCCTTGTTTTTGACTGTAGCTGTCTTCAAATATGTTTGTTCACCCAGTCTTTCCAGTCATTCTTTCTATGCAGTTGTCCTTATTTGGTGTTCTGTAATACTGTTTGTCTTCATTGTACTCTTATTCTCATTTCCTGTGGGGGTTTTTTATTCATGCATAGCTGTCTGCTTACTCTGGGATGGGGAAAGATTCTCTATCTCTGATTCTGCCATCTTGCTGATGTCACTCACATAGGTCTTTTGCCTGTGATCTCATCTGTGCTTGTTGTTGTACCACAGTGCTGACCATCTTTTCGATGTTTCTTTTGTGATTTCTATCATTTATGCTGTGTCATGGATCAACTGGAAATTAAGTGGAAGAATCATTTCTGCATCACAGTAGAAACATGACTTTATGAATGAAACAATGTAAACACAGGTGGTTTTGCCTGAATAAAGGGCTGTAATAAAACACTTGGGCTTTGTTACATTCATAACAAGGAAACCATTTGGTTCTACAGTGTTTTGTACCATTGCCCATTCTTCACCCAATTCTTCTTCTTCTTGCTTCTTGTTGACATTGTGCCAACGACACAGTTTTAATAATGATCAGTGCTCATTCTCCTTGGATTCCCAGTCCATGGATAACTTAAGCTCTCTAAACTTTTCACCTCTACCTCTTTCACAGGTCTCTTTTTAGTGCCCTCCACCGTTGGTCCATGCCTGCAGAGCCTTAGAGTGCACACCTATTACTGTATTGAGGTAGAACATCATGTGCTCTAATACAATTGATTTTTATGGGTTTGAGCGCATTTGAATTGTTCTACACAGACTCAGTTCACCAGCATGAAAGGTCCTAAAGGAAGCCATTTGTGGAGGAACAACTAGCAGACCCTGCCTCTCTTCTTTGTGTCCCATCCTGTGCTCTGTACCTCCCTTGGTGAGATTTTCACCATTGACTGACCTTTGGGGTCAAGAAATGTATAACAGCCATTTTCTCAGAATCTAACTCATTTGTCTTGAAAATCTTTCTATGGAATCAAGCCTAGTCAAGACAGATAAACATCTGTGTTGAAGATATTCTGTTTTCATAAGGTCAGCATGTACTTCACCAGCGTTTCCTTTTGTTCAGGTTGCTGCTGTGGAACAGAGGATGTGGAGGAACCCACTGAACAGAAGGTTTCTGTAAGAGTGTCACAGGCAGGTATTCGCAAGTTACCCTTGTCTTCCCAGGAGAGCCACCCCTGTGATAGGTGTGGGCTAGTCTTGGGAAAGATGTTCCACTTGACTGAGCAACTCGGACAGATACTGTTGAGGTGTGGGGCGTGTGCACAAGGATTTTATTTCAGTACAAAATCTCACCAGCAGCATGTGAGAGAGACAACTTTCATTAGAGATGTGGACAGGATCTCACTTGCAAAGAGCTGCAATTTCCAGGTGTCCCAGAATCATGTCACATGCGGGGAGGTGGTGCAGGGTGTCCTTACCGAGTCAGGACATCTCCACCGAAAGGCTGCTGAGACCAGCGATAGGCCAGAAGATATTTTGAAATGTGGGGCGAAGTTTCAAAGGAGAAAAAAATATAACAAAGTCATTGGCTGCAATCACACGTTTATTCAGGACAAGTGTGTCCATGCTGGAAGTCAGTGTTTTCTGTGCTGTAAATGTGGGAATTACTTTACCAAATTTTCCAGCTTTCATTACGAACATGGAGAAAAGCCTTACAAATGCAGTGAATGTTGGAAATCTTTTACGACGATGCATAGCCTTCATTGTCATCAGAGATTTCACACTGGAGAAAGGCCTTATGAGTGCAGTGAATGTGGGAATTCTTTTACCAGTAGCACTGCCCTTCATCGTCATCAGAGAGTTCACACAGGAGAAAAGACTTACAAATGCAGTGAATGTGGGAAATCTTTTAAGAGAATTGATAGCCTTCATTGTCACCAGAGACTTCACACTGGAGAAAGTCCTTTTGAGTGCAGTGAATGTGGGAAATCTTTTATCAATAGCAGTGGCCTCCATTACCATCGAAGTTTTCACACTGGAGAAAGGCCTTATACATGCAGTGAATGTGGGAAATCTTTTACAACTAGCAGTGAACTTCATCGTCATCAAAGAGTTCACACAGGAGAAAAGCCTTATAAATGCAGTGAGTGTGGGAAATCTTTTACGAGGATTGATAGACTTCATTGTCACCGGAGATTTCACACTGGAGAAAGTCCTTATACATGCAGTGAATGTGGGAAATCTTTTACCAGGAGCACTGCCCTTTATTGTCATCAGAGAATTCACACAGGAGAAAAGCCTTATAAATGCAGTGAATGTGGGAAGTCTTTTACCACTAGCACTACCCTTCATCGGCATCAGAGAATTCACACAGGAGAAAAGCCTTATAAATGCAGTGAATGTGGGAAATCTTTTACCAGGAGCACTGCCCTTTATTGTCATCAGAGAATTCACACAGGAGAAAAGCCTTATAAATGCAGTGAATGTGGGAAATCTTTTACCAGGAGCACTGCCCTTTATTGTCATCAGAGAATTCACACAGGAGAAAAGCCTTATAAATGCTGTGAATGTGGGAAATCTTTTACCACTAGCAGATACCTTCTTTGTCATCAGAGCTCACACAGGAGAAGAGCCTTATAACTGCAATGAGTGTGAGAAATCTCTTACCAGGAGCGATCATCTCCTATATCATCAGAGATTTCACACCAGAGAAAGCCTTTATTAGTCCAGTTAATGTGAGATATCTCAGCCAAATTTTTAAATTGGCTATGCACAAAAGAGACCAAATGTGAGAAATATCTTAGATGTGTAGGAAATGTTTCTTAGTTCCATCTTAGCAATAGTATAAGAAAGTTTGTGAAGTCTCATTAGTCTGAATTGTATCTCATACATTTCATCACCTACATTATGAAAAGTCCTCTCAAGTGACTTTGTTGTCATGTATGTTTGTTTTATGTTGGTATCATATGAATCTATGTTGCACTTTCTAACATACAGAGATGTGTTGCCAGGTCTATGTCACTGCATATTTCTGTTGCTGAAGGTATTTCACCTGAACCACCTATAAGGTCCCTACAGATGGCATCCATCACCATCCTCCTGTGCCCAGGGAAGCTAACTCTGTTGTCTAATTTGTTGAAGAAAATTAGGAATGCCTGAGCCCTTAGTTCTTGTTTCCCTGTCATGAGCTGCCACATAGGACTGATTACTGTTGGCGCCAGTAAACATAATGTTGCAGAGGGACTGCCATTTTCAGGGACACACTTTCTCTAGATGCTAGTGATGACTTTATTGAGTGCCTAAGTCACCAATGGAAGAACTGCCGGACTCATGTCTCTTTGGTTTGTAAAATAATGAAGGCTTTTTCCTAAGACTTCTTTAATCTGGGGTGTGCTGTTTACTATATGGGTTAGTTTATAATGAGATCTGCGCTTTCCAAGCATGATGAGGTGAAAAACGTTTATGGGGTCTGAAATATTTTTGCCCTTGGGGAAACATTATGGTGCAGAAATTATCTTAGCAGTTTGTGCCAAATTTACGCTGCTGCCCATGTTTTCCTAGGAAACACTCTGGACTCTCTAGTCCTCATGTGATGTTCTGGATGCTTTGAGACACAGAGATCACTCCAAAGAGGGGGTAGCTGTGACAGCCTCAAGTAGGTCGTCTTGTAGCATGAATTTATTTCTACTTTTCAAGGGATGACAATGCATTTGAAGGGAATCACTTGCCCAGGTCTTGCAGAGGGCCATGTGCCCTAATGCCTACAATTTCATGGGTGTTGGTCACTGGTTTGAGGACCATCGCAAGTAGGGGAAACCATTTCACTGCAGAAACACAGACCTAATGGTTGTTGAACAAGACTACAGCCCATTAGATGGAATGGTCCTCATCTAAACGTGCATCCGGGCTTTTTTTAAAAAAGGACTTCAAGAGCTGTGTGTACACATATCTGAGCGACTCCAGGCGTGTTTATCTTCTGTGGAGCAGTCATTGTCATTGAATGTAATCAAGAGCTTCTGTGGCTTCCTGTAGCTTCTCATATGTTCTCATCAGAGCCATTGGTGCTCTGGTAGCAAAACAAAGATGAAGAAAAAGGCTGTCTTTAGTCCAGGGATGTGGCTTTTGTGACCTAGTCAGCATTCCAGTGGGTTTGGGTGAAAGTTCTTAATTGTTTGTTACATTTTCTGTCACTGAGATGAGACTCGCCCAGAGGGCATAAGAATGTGGGTTGAATATAGAGTTGCCAAACCTGTTGTTCTAAAATAGGTGAACATACATTTGTTTTATCTTGAACCATTTTTGAAAAACTATAATGAGTAAATTACATGTATTAAGTATAGAGTTTCATAAATCTTGACATGTGCATGAAACTGTAACCATCGTTATACTCATAATACTGACGATATCTGTCACTGTGTAGTTGCTTCATGACCTCTTATAATCTGTCCCTGTTCTTCACAGCTTTCCTAGTAACCATGGATTTACATTCCATTTTCATAGAGAACTTTGGTTTTTCTAAGCATTTTTGTGCTTTAATTTATGTTTCATGAATACTTGGAGATTTAGTAACTCATGTTTTTTTCTGATAGATATTCTTATCATTGATATATCACTATAGTTTGTCCATTTTAATAAATATTTGGTTATTTCTAAAAAATATATATATATTTGGTTTTCTAATAAAGCTGGTACAAACATTTGTGTACAATTCTTTATATGGATATAAGTGTTATTTACCTTTGTCAAAAATTCAATGCATAATCTGAGTTTTGAGGTAGATGAATGTTTAAATTTACCAAGATTAGCAAATTGTGATCTGAATTGAATGTACCACCAGGGCCGGTGTGGCTCACAGGGTTGTGGATTTGATTGCCAGTGGGAATATGTGTCTGAGTTGTGGACTAGATAGATCCACAGAAGTGGGTGTGCAGGAGGCGGCTGGCTGATGCCTCTCTCCCATCAATGTTTTTCTCCCTCTCCCTTCTCTCTCTAAAAATTAGTAAAGTATTCTTCAAAAATAAAAAGCAAACCTAAACTGATTGTATTTTTTTGCAATTTTCAAGCAGTGTGTGTGGGATTTACATTCTCCACATCCTAGAGAATATTTTGTTTGGTCAATCATTCTTTATTTAAACATTTTTTTCCTAAGTTTTTCATGCTACCTTACTGTTTGATTGTATTATTTCTAGGTATTTATGGTGGGTCTTTTCTCAGATGTATATTTGCTGTATCTATAGCTTTGTTAAAAGCCCTGTTCATATGTTCTGCCTAATGTGCTATGAGTTTTTGCAATTTTCTTTAACAAAAAGACAATGGAATAACAAAGATGAATGTTGGAATTTCACTCCTTTTGTGCCTTTTTTTATTTTGGAAATAAAATGTCTTTGTATTGGGATAATGTGTTTTAATATTTTATATGTTTAAAAAATATATTTTTAGAGAGTTTTAAGATATTTTTTATTGATTTCAGAGAGAAAAGGAGAGTGAGAGAAAAATAGAAACATCAATGTTGAGAGAGAATCATTGATGGGCTGCCTCCTGTGCTCTGCTACTGGGAATGAACTCCACAACCCAGGCATGTGCCCTAATGAAAAATACAATGGGGGCGGGGGGACTTTTTGTGCGTGCATCTATGCTTAACCACTGAGCAACACCAGCTGGGAATTTTTTAGGTTTTAAATTCTATGCACAATGCAATGAACACTTTTAATTTTAACCCACACTACTAACATCCTCCATCACCTTCAGAAGAGCAACCTTTAGAAACATTCTCAGGACAGGAACCCTTCACTTCCCCAATGCCAACAGTCACCATTGCTTTTAAGGCCTTTTGAGAAAGAACTAGGGCCTTTCTGAACCCTTTGATCCACCTGCAGGGAGGCAGTACTGTGAGCACTGAGGTCTCCATGTTGAGTCTCCAACCTGGAATCTCCAGGAGACTCACTACAGCTCCCTGCACTTCAGTTGTCTCAATGTGACATGAAGGTAATAACAGGACTTCCCTAGGACTCTGAAGATCAAAAAAAGTGACAAACAGTACTTTCCTGTGCCAGGGTTTGCTTTTTGAGCATTTTCTTTTTTAATCCTCACAAAAACCTGGGAAGTCTAAACTAACATCGAGCTGTTGGGAACATCCACAATTACAGAAATGAAGATTTTCCAAGTTTACTTAACAATGCCAGGACTGACCCGCAGACCCTGAGTGATGGATGAATCATTACTCTGACCCACGTTTGTGTGAAAGAGAAGGCTAAGGGACAGCCTGGTTATAGGAACCAAAGAGCCCTGTTCGCCTGCCTCCTGAGGCTTTTATTGTAACCACAGCTTGAGCTAAAACTAAGTGTTAGATATTATCAGAAGGGTAAGCATCCTTGAGAAGACACATGCATCTGCAGTGTCCTTTAAGAAAAAACATCTAAAGACTGAGCATAAAGATCTTGTAAACACCAGGTGCTCTCACATACACTGACTTGCTTCCCCGTATGTCCCCCTATTTTGTTTTGCTGGATGTACAAGACAGAGTGAAGCAGCGAACATTCTGCTTTGAATGTCAGGGTCCTCAAAGCACATTTACTTCTCAAGTTCTGATTTTGTGGACTATAAGAAAAACAAAGAATTATGACACCAATGGTTAGTCCCATTAAGAAGACAGGGTGCTTACAAGCATTAAATCCTGCCTCTAGCAAGGTGTAGTGGACAGGATTATAAAGGGGAAAAGACCAGGGTGAGGAATGTAGCTACATGCAGGCCCAGGGGTCCTTAGATGTCCGCTATTGTAATTAGTCATCAGGCGATGAGATGATGTTTTGACTTCTGGTGGGTTGGTTTGATACTGCTTATTGGTTCTGCTTGCTGGGTTCACAGTTGAGTCACCTCCCTAATTACTTCGCACAGGCCTGGGAAAGAAAACTTTAAGAAAACCTTAATCCTTTATTTACATATAAGAAACTTGACCCTTTATTCACATAAGTATATGTGTGCTAAGATTTAAAATAATATGATTACTTTTTAAGTTAATTCAGGTGCTCTATAAAATTTGTTATTTACTTATAATTTTCTTTTAAGATTCTCTTCAGAACCCTTTTATCACTTCACAAACATTTTTTTTAATGCTATGTTTAAATTAAAAATATATATATTAAAAAAAAGAGTTCCTCTGGGCCCGCTACTGCTAGCAATAATGAACAGGACTCCAAATAAATTTGGCTTATTGATTAAGGCATCTTCTGATTTACAATATAACAAAGGGAGGAGTGACCTCTAGGATTGGACAAAAATTAAAATGATAGACATATACTTCTTTTCCATAGGTGGGTATGAAACTGGACAACCAATGGGTCTGGTCAGCCTGGCACTACTTGAGTCAATAAAGCCTAGACAGGGTTGAATCCTATATGAATATT
>NW_005370517.1:119141-120312 GCF_000412655.1 Myotis brandtii
GCTCAGTGGATGGAGCGTCAGCCTGCGGACTGAAGGGTCCCAGGTTCGATTCCGGTCAAGGGCATGTACCTGGGTTGTGGGCACATCCCCAATGGGAGATGTGCAGGAGGCAGCTGATCGATGTTTCTCTCTCGTCGATGCTTCTAACTCTCTATCTCTCTCCCTTCCTCTCTGTAAAAAATCAATAAAATATATTTAATAAAAAAAAAATGAAGATTGACGTTTTGTTAGGGAAAATACTACTCAAGGATGTGACTATCCCTATGAATTGCTTTTAGTTAGAAAGTTTTAATTTCTGACTCTCCTGTGTGGTTACCTTAGGTCTCTGAGTTGGTAAGGCTGCCACTCAGGCCTCCATGGAGCCTGTCAGGTTTAATATGTGGCCCTTTGTGTTCACAAACTCTCCCACTTTTTCCAAAATTTATTTATTTTGACGTTAAAATTATAATGAAACAAGAAAGTTGCATCTTTTCTATTTCAAAGTCTGGGCCTACATTCTTGTGTTATATTTGTCAAATACATATACTATGGTGTAAGTAGGTCATCTATGTGATAAAATTTTTCAGACTCTTTAATGCAGGCATGTCTCTTTAATTATGACTGCTATATTTGGATCACAGATAATGTGTGCGTGCTTTTAAATATGGTTTTAAAAAAAATTGATATCAGAGAGAGGAAGGGAGAAGGGAGAGGGAGAGACAGAGAAACATCAATGATGAGAGAGAATCATTGCTCCCCTGACTCCTCCACGCCCCCTACTGGGGATCAACCCCGAAATGGGCCTGTACCCTGACAGGTCATTGAACCATGACCTCCTAGTTCACTGGTCAACACTAAACCATTCAGCAACAATGGCCAGGACAGATAATCTCTTTTCATCAACATGGACTCAAGCCCCTTCACCAGGAAGAGAAGACAGCTTTCTGTAGCCATTTTCAAGATGTCTCTCTCATGAGGACGTGACATTTCATAGCCCCTCCAGTGGCGATCTCCGTGTTTTCTACAGGAGTGATGGTGGGGGGAAAAAGAAAAAGAAAAAAAACCCTGATCACTTACTTGGACTCAATGACTACATTACCCAGAACACCATGTGGGGAATACCAACAGCTTAGCCAATGAAGGGTCAGAAAAGGTGTTTCAAGGGGCGGGACTTCCTGCATCCTCAGAGCCT
>NW_005370517.1:120988-122604 GCF_000412655.1 Myotis brandtii
TCCCGTCCTGCAGCTCAGTCCCGCGTGGAGGACCGTGAGGAAGGCGGAGGGGAGAGAGGAGTGTTTGTGGCTTCTGAGGACACAGCAGGTGCAGGGCAGAGAGGACGGGGGTGACTTGCATCTGAAGGTCCCTGAGGATGTGGGCTGTGAGTATTGACGGAAAGATCAGAGGCTGCAGGGAGGACGGCACAGGCTCATTCCGGGCTTTTCGGGCTGTGGAGACCCTCAGAGGACTGGGGTTGGCCTGCATCCGGCTGGACTATGGTACAGTCACTCTCGGATACCATATGCCAAGTTCATGGTTGATCTACTGGGATGGAGTAGGAAGGGGGCAGAGCTGAGGGAGTGAACGTGGGGTCGGAAGAAGGAAGACATTACCCAGTGGTGTGCACAGCTAGAGGAAGAGGAAGTGTGAGCTGATGGTCCCTGGTACCTGGTGTGGAGACTTAAGGGTGAAGCATAAGCCCCGGTTTGGCTTTATCTTGGAGGCTTGGACTGGGAGACTGGGCTGGGGCCCTGCAGGCAAGGCCCAGAGCTGAGATGCATGCACTCCCAGGCCCCAAACCCTCTGCTCTTGCTGAGGGCAGTAACAGTGACTAACAGGACTGTGATGTCAAAGCAGCCTGCACTGGCCTTAGGGCCTGGTGTCCACACTAAACTGGGGGAGCCCTGGAGGAGGTTGAGGGGGGGAAGATGTGTAAGGATAGGACTGTGATGTGAAAGCAGCCTGCCCTCGCCTTAGGGCCTGGTGTCCACACTAAACTGGGGGTGCCCTGGAAGAGGTTGAGGGCGGGGAAGATGTGTAAGGAGTAGGATTGTGGGTTCTCAGAAAGACAGCTTTGGTTTCAATTCTGGGAGTTAAAAATTGGCTGCAGAGTAAGTGGATGCTACACAGGCACACTCCAGGACCAAACTGGAATTACAACGAACATGCAAAAAAAAAAATTCTGAATGATCGTTTGTCTCCATTCTGACAGGTCGGCGTGACCTTTGAGGACATTGCCCTGTACTTCTCCAGGGAGGAATGGAGCCTCCTTGATGAGGGTCAGAGACAGCTGTACCTGAATGTGATGCTGGAGAACTTTGAACTTATATCCTCGCTGGGTAAGACCCTCACTCTCACCAGAGACCTGGTCTTGGCTTTGAGGTTTCCCAGGCCCCATCTCCCAGGGTGTGCTCTGTCCTTACTGCTTGACTTTCCAGTTTTTTGGGCCCTTGCTGTTCTTGGTAGGTCTGGTTTGTTCGCTTTGGCCTTTAATTTTCCTGCAATCACAACACCTCCTGTACTGAACTCCTTGGCAGGGATTTGTGGTTGGTATTGTGGCAGGTTGCCCAATGGATTCCACCTTGATTAGTGCGGAAAAGCATTCTATATATTCCTGTTGGTCATATGTGCATATTATTGGGGAAAATTCCTCTACATCTTTAGCCTATTTTTTTTTTAAATATATTTTATTGATTTTTTACAGAGAGGAAGGGAGAGAGATAGAGAGTTAGAAGCATCGACGAGAGAGAAACATCGATCAGCTGCCTCCTGCACATCTCCTACTGGGGATGTGCCCACAACCAACGTACATGCCCTTGACCGGAATCGAACCTGGGACCTTTCAGTCCGC
>NW_005370517.1:122658-133913 GCF_000412655.1 Myotis brandtii
ATTTTTATTGATTTCAGAGAGGAAGGGAGAGAAACATCCATGATGAGAGAAAATCATTGATCCACTGCTTCCTGCACGCCCCCTGCTGGGGATCGAACCCACAACCCGGGCATGTGCCCTATTCAGGAATCGAATCCTGACCTCCTGGTTCATAGGTTGACTCTCAACCACTCTGCCATGCTGGCCGGGCTAGCCTATTTTTTATTTACTTTCAGTTATTTTATTTTATTTCAAGAAAAATGATTTTAAATATAATAATGTTACATGCAATAAACATCAATTCTTCAAGAAAAATGACCATATATATAATAGTTATAATTCAAGAATAATTATAATAATATTACCAAAATTGTATCACAAAAGTTGTAGGAAATACTAAAAATCTGCAAATAACTGGATTACTTCTATTATATTGTAGAATATTTTTTACCCTCTAACTCTACTTTTGTTCATCAATTTATGTTGTTCATTATATTCCAAAAATGAGTGAGATCATATGTTATTTATCTTTCTCCAACTAGCTTATTTCTTTTAACATGATGCTTTTAAAGTCTATTTTGTCAGATATGAGTATTGGTACTCCAGCTTTTTTTGTTGTTTTCCTTTTGCATGGAAAATTATTTTCCATCTCTTCACTTTTCATCCTGTGTGTGTCTTTTGTTTTGAGGTGGGTCTCTTATAGACAGCATAAAGTTGGGTCATGTTTTTGTATCCATTCAGCTACCCTACACCTTTTTATTGGAGCATTAAACCATTTACATTTAGAGTTATTATTGAGAGATACTTATTTATAGCCATTTTAATTCTGTATGGCTAGGTTTCTTTTTCTGTTTCTTCTTCTCAGCAATCCCTTATAGCAATCCCTTTAGCATAATGCTGGCTTGGTGGTGATGAACTCCTTTAGTGTGATGAACTCCTTGAGCCTTTTTTGTCTGGGAAGCTCTTTATTTGACCGTCTATTTGGAATGATAGCCTTGCTGTATATAGTAATCTTGGTCTCAGATCCTTGCTTTCCATTACCTGAGTACTTCATGCCATTCCCTTCTGGCCTGTAGAGTTTCTGATGGGAAATCAGGTGTCAGCCTTATGGGAACTCCTTTGTAGCTTACAGTTTTCTTTCCTCTTGCTACCTTTAAGATTCTCTTTTTGTCTTTAATGTTTCTAGCCTATTTTTTAACCATATTTTTTGGTTAATGGGTCTGTTGAATACCTTCTATATTTTATATATTAAATTTTTATTACATACAAGTATTCCCTCTTCTTTTTGCATGTGCTTAATTGTGCTTTGCAGATATTTTGAGAGTTTTTTGTTTTGGTTTTAATATATTTTTTTGACTTCAGAGAAGAAGGGAGAGGGAAAGAGAGATAGAAACATCAATAATGAGAGAAAATCATTCATTGGCTGCCTCCTGCACACGCCCTACTAGGGATGGAGCCAGTAACCCAGGCATGTGCCCTGACTGGGAATTGAACCTGGGACATCCTGGTCCATGGACCTGGGACCTCTTGGTCCATGGGACGACACTCAATTCACTGAGCCACCACAGCTGGGCTTGGTAGTATTTTTGTTTTTACAAATTCAATGTTTTTGGCAATCCTGCATTCAGGAAGTTTAGTGTGGCTATCTTTCCAGCAGGCTCAGATGCTGTTGACCAGTGTGAATATAAGAAATATTCAAACCTGGAAATAATTTTAGTGAGTTTATTTGGTCCACACTTTCAACAGTTTGTAAGAAGCAAAATCTCAAGACATTGATATAATGCTCCAGAGAATGGCAGTTTTGAATCTTATTTGATACATTACAATCAAAAGAGCAGACATAGCTGGGTTACATGAAATTCATTGGTGATTGATTAAGTAGGCAGAAGAGAGCAAAGGGGGGCTACATCTGGTATTGGATAAAAAGTAAAATGAAAAAAAAAGTAAAATGATAAATCTTTTACATAGTTGGGTACAGGATATTCAATAATAATCAATATTAATATGATGAAAATAGCAATGAGAGTATTTGTAGTCTTTTCTATGGTGCATTTGGTTGTGCCCCTGAGGAATCCCTAAAAGGGCAGTTACTCTGACATTCCAAAGGGATGTTATCATAAATGCAAAAGATGATAATCAGGCTCAGTTAAGGTAAAGATTCACTTTTGTTTTTGAATATTCCAGCTGAGGACATGTCTATCTGTCATTAACTACTTTTTTTTTTTAATATATATGTTATTGATTTTTTACAGAGAGTCAGGTTCAGTTAAGGTAAAGATTCACTTTTGTTGTTGAATATTCCAGCTGGGGACATGTCTATCTGTCATTAACTACTTTTTAAAAATATATATATTTTATTGATTTTTTACAGAGAGGAAGGGAGAGATAGAGAGTTAGAAACATCGATGAGAGAGAAACATCCATCAGCTGCCTCCTGCACACCTCCTACTGGGGATGTGCCCGCAACCCAGGTACATGCCCTTGACCGGAATCGAACCTGGGACCTTTCATTCCACAGGCTGATGCTCTATCCACTGAACCAAACCGGTTTTGGCTGTCATTAACTACTTTTAGTTAGAAAGTTTTAATTTCAGACCATCCTTTGCGGTCACTTTAGGTCTCTGAATTTCCCTGAGCTTGTAACTCTGTACTGATAAAGTATTTTTCACACAGAGTAGTTGTGTTTTTATTAGCCTGCAGTATAGTGTTACCTTGTCTTTATTATTTAATTGGAACTCCAAATACTTGTGAGAATTTCTTTCTATATCTCAATATTCACTTTTTTGTAGAGATCTGACTGAATCCACAACATCTCCAAGCAATATGTTCATATGACTTGCAAGTATTTTCTCCCATCCTGTAGATTGCCTCTTTTTAAAATATACTTTTATTAATTTTTACAGAGAGGAAGGGATAGGGATAGAGAGTTAGAAACATCAATGAGAGAGAAACATCCATCAGCTGTCTCCTGCACACCCCCTACTGGGGATGTGCCTGCAACCAAGGTACATGCCCTTGACCGGAATTGAATCCAGGACCCTTCAGTCCACATGCCGATGCTCTATCCACTGAGCCAAACCAGCCAGGGCTAGATTGCCTTTTATTTTTATTTTTTTAAATATATTTTATTGATTATTGATTTTTTTTATTGCTTAAAGTATTACAAAGGGTATTACATATGTGATTATTGATTTTTTACAGAGAGGAAGGGAGAGGGATAGAGAGTTAGAAACATCCATGAGAGAGAAACATCTATCAGCTGCCTTCTGCATGCCCCCTACTGGGGATGTGCCCGCAACCAAGGTACGTGCCCTTTACCAGAATCGAACCTGGGACCCTTCAGTCCACAGGCCGATGCTCTATCCACTGAGCCAAACTGGTTATAGCTAGATTGCCTTTTTAATATCATTTTGTTAGTTGCTGTTGTGATGTGAAGACGCTTTTTCATTTGTTGTTGTTTAGACTGTTTAGTTTGCCCTCTTTGCCTGGTGGTGGTTGTCACATTCAGAAAATCATGTCCAAAGCTTTTTCTCTAGGTTGTTTTGAAGTAGTTTTCAGTTTGGGGATTGTCATTTAATTATTTTATGCAGTTTGAGTTTATTTTTTTTCAGTGGTGTCCAGTTTTGTTGTTTTACCTGTGAATATGCACTTTTACCAGAAAAAACCATCTTTTCTTTCTTATGTGTCTTGTGGTTTTTGTCAAAGGATACTTGAATGTATGTGCCTGGGTTTATTTCAGTCTCCTCTGTTCTGTTCTGTTGGTCTGTGTTTCTATGTTTATTCCAGTAACACACTGTTTGGTTGCTTTGGCTTTGTAATAGATTAAAGTCAGGAAGTTTGATGCCACCTGGTTTGTTCTTGCTCAAGTTTGCTTTTGCTCTTCCAGGTCTTTTGGTTCCATACGTTTCAGGATTCTGTTTTTATTTCTTTGTAAAATACCATTGACATTATCATCGGGATTGCATTTAATCTGTAGATTGCTTTGGGTAGGATAGACGTTATAAGAGTATTAAATTTGAAATCCTAAAGCACAGATGTCTTTCCATTTGTTTGTGTTTTCTTCCATTTTTTCATCACTGTCTTGAGTTCAATGTACAGACCTTTCACCATTTTGGTGGAATTTATTCCCGAGTAGTTTATTTATTTATTTATTTTTAAATATACTTTATTGATTTTTTACAGAGAGGAAGGGAGAGGGATAGAGAGTTAGGAACATCGATGAGAGAGAAACATCAATCAGCTGCCTCCTGCACACTCCCCACTGGGGATGTGCCCGCAACCAAGGTACATGCCCTTGACCGGAATCGAACCCGGGACCCTTGAGTCCGCAGGCTGACGCTCTATCCATTGAGCCAAACCGGTCAGGGCCCGAGTAGTTTATTATTGATTCTATTGCAAACTTGACTACTTTCTTCATTTCTCTATCGAAGAATTTATTGTTAATGTGTAGAAATGAAACTGATGTTTATGTTTTGACTTTTACATCCTATAACCTTTCCAAATTAATTTTGTCTTTAAAATTTTTAATTTTTAAATTTAGAGAAATGAAGTGTGACAGAGATAGACAGAAATATAGAGGTGAACATTAATCTCTATCCCACTGATCTATGTATTCATTGGCTGTCCTCTGGGTGTGTCCTGAAGGGAGATCAATCCCACAACCTCAGGATATTGGGACCACTCTTTCACAGAGCGAGCCACCTGGCCAGGGCTTTGAATTTGTTTTTAATTTCAGAAGCTCATAGTGGGATCTTAACGTTTTTCTTGAAGTAGAGTCATGTCATCTGCCAACATCTCATATGATACCTTGTGGTTCACACTGTCAGGGGTAATACCTTTTTTTCTTTTCTTTTTAATAAAAGCTCCTAGCTAATTTGAACTATGCTTCTTTTTGGTTTTTAAGATTCTGAAATTGATTTTTATAAAAATAGGGAGAGGGATAGTGAGAAACATGTAATGAGAGCAAAACATTGATTGCCTGCCTCCTGTATACCCCCTACCAGGGATAGAACCTGCAAACCCAGCATTTTTCCAGAGCAAGAATGTAATCGGCAAGTTTTTGGTGCATGGGATAATGCCCAACCTACTCATCCACACTAGAGAAAAGCCTTATAAATGCAATGAATGTGGGAAAACTTTTACCAGGAGCATTGACCTTCGTCTTCACCAGAGAGTTCACACTGGAGAAAAGCCTTATAAATGCAGTGAATGTGGGAAATCTTTTACCAGGAGCACTGCCCTTCAAGTTCATCAGAGATTGCACACTGGAGAAAGGCCTTATGAGTGCCATGAATGTGGGAAATCTTTTTCCTGGAGCAGTACCCTTCGTTGTCATCAGAGAATTCATACCGGAGAAAAGCCTTACAAATGCAATGAATGTGGGAAAAATTTTATCACGACAGGTCACCTTCATCAACATCATCAGAGAATTCACACTGGAGAAAAGCCTTATAAATGCAGGGAATGTGAAAAATCTTTTCCCACTAGCGATGACCTTCATTGTCATCAAAGAGTTCACACCGGAGAAAAGCCTTATAAATGCAGTGATTGTGGGAAGTCTTTTACCAGGAGCACTGCCCTTCGAGATCACCTGAGATTGCACACTGGAGAAAGGCCTTATGAGTGCAGTGAATGTGGGAAATCTTTCCCCAGGAGTAGTGACCTTCGTCTTCATCACAGAATTCACACTGGAGAAAAGCCCTATAAATGCACTAAATGTGGGAAATCTTTTATTTATAGCACTCTCCTTTCTCGTCATCAGCGAGTTCACACTGGAGCAAACTCTTATAAATGCAGTGAATGTGGGAAAACTTTATCCACCAGCATTGCCCTTCAAGGTCATCAGAGATTGCACACTGGAGAAAGGCCTTATGAGTGCAGTGAATGTGGGAAATCTTTTACCACTAACACTGGCCTTCACTGTCATCAGAAAATTCACACTAGACAAAAGTGTTATAAATGCAGTGAATGTGGAAAATCTTTTACCTGGAGCACTGCTCTTCATCGTCATCAGAGACTTCATACAGGAGAAAAGCCTTATAAATGCTGTGAATGTGGGAAATCGTTTGCAAGGAACTATAGTCTCCAATATCATCATCGAGTTCACACTGGATAAAGACTTTATGAGTGCAATTAACATGAGATATCTCTCAGCCAAATTTCTAAATTTGCTCTGCAGATATGAGTTCACATGTGAGACTTTTCTTAGATGTGTAGGAAATGTATTTTCTTAGTTATTACTTAACAATAGCATAAGAAAACTAGAGGCCCAGTGCACAAAATCGTGCACGAGAAAGGGGTTGTCCCTCAACCTGGCCTGCACCCTCTCCAATCTGGCACCCCTCAGGGGATGTCCGACTACCGATTTATGGAGCTGGCAGTCAGACATTTCTCTCACAATCTGGAACAGCTGGCTCCTAACAGCTCGCCTGCTGTCTGTCTGATTGCCCCTAACCGCTTCTGCTTTCCAGCCAGATTGCCCCCTAACCACTCCCCTGCCGGCCTGATTGACGCCTAACTGCTCCCTTGCTGGCCTGATTGCACCCAACTGCCGTCCCCTGCTGGCCTGATCGCTCACAACTGCTCTCCCAGGCCAGCCTGATTGCTAACAACTACCCTCCCCTGTTGCAACCTGCCTCCTCTGCTGGGACCCGCCTCCTTCGTGAGAGGCTGCGGAGACGCCGGGACCAGCCTCCTCCACGCTGCACAGAGCCGCAGGACCCCCAGGCCTCTTCACACGGAGTGGGCACCGGGCCCCGCCTCCATTGTGTGTGCAGCCATCTTGTGGCGGCCATCTTGTGACAACGTCGCACGAGGGTGTGATGCCACCAAGGCTTTTATTATATAGGATTTGTGAAGTCTCATTTATCTGAATTGAATCTCATACATTTAAATACCTACATTTATGTAAATTCCCCATAAGTGTTTTTGTGGGGTTATTTGTTTTTGTTTTTATTTTGGAACCATATGTATCTATGTATCACTTTCTGAAAAACTTAGATGTGTTTCCAGATCTATGTCAATGCATATTTCTGTTACTAAAGGTATTTCATCTATACCACCTATATGTTCCTACAGATGGAATCAGTCACCATCCTCTTGTGCCCAGGGAAGGTAACTCTGTTGTCTAATTTGTTGGAGAAAATTACGAAGATCTGAGCCCTTAGTTCTTAATTCTTTTCTCTGTTATTAGTTGCCACATAGGACTGATTAGTGTTGGCCCCAGGAAACATAATATTGCAGAGGAACTGCTATTTTTAGAGACACACATTTCCTAGACGCCAGGGATGAATTTATTGAGTGCCGAAGTCATCAATGGAAGAACTGCCACTCTCCTGTCTCTTTGGTTTGTAAAATAAAGAAGGCTTTTTCCTAAGTCTTCTTTAATTGTGGGTGTAATATTTACTGTGTGTTAGCTTATAAGGAGATCTCAGCTCTCCAAACATGCTGAGGTGAAAAACTTTTATGGGGCCTCAAACAGTCTTTGCCCTTGACAGAACACTATGGTGTAGAAATTAACTTAGCAAGTTTTTGCACAATTTACATTGCTGCCCGTATTTTCCTTGGAAACACTGTGGACTGTGGACACTCTAGTCCTCATATGAATATGGAAGCTTTGAGGTACAGAGGGGGTAACTGTGACAACCTTGAGTATATCTTCAAGCAGCGTGAAAATTTTTCTTGTTTTCAAGGAATGCTGCCAATATATTTGAATCTCCAGCAGACTCACTACTGCTCCCTGAATCTCGGCTGAATGTGACATGCAGATGATTGATGGCACTTACTTTGGCCTTCCAGATCAATAAAAGTAACAAGCTGAGTACTTGTTGCCAGGATTCCAGGGTTAGATTTTCAAGCATTTTCTCTTTTAATTCTCACAACAACCTAGACAAGTGGAAACTCATATCAAATCGCTGATAAAATTCAGTATCAGAGAAATGAAGTCAGCTCCCCAAGTTTACACCCCAGACAAGTGTTAGATTCAAGGGGCTGGATTTTAACCCATTGTTTTCTCTAGCGCCAGAAACAGTCTCTACCCCTGATGAGCAGCCCTCACTGGAGCAGGTACAGTCTGAGGACCAGGGTGGCTCAGCTGCAGCTCCTGTTTCCATGGTTGCAGTTATGCTTTTCCTCCCATTCCCTTCACATTTCAGACCACTTACCTTTGGCCTCCCCATGATCAGGGGAACACCATCATTTCTCAGCTGCAGTGGTTTCTCCAGGGGAATCTTTTTTCATAGTGAGCTGCGTTTGTCTGCCTCCTTTTTGATCCCAGCACAGAGTTTGACCCACAGGAGACCTCGGATATTTGGGCTGGGCCTCTGCAACTGCGCCCACATGTTGGGTGTCATGCTATGATCCCATCCACTGTGATGAATTTGTTGCCTCAGCTTGACCCTGCAAATGATGCTCCTGTGTGGCACTGACATTCACCCTGCAGGAGTGGATACAACTGGACATGAATTCTGGGGCCTAATATTCGGAAGTGATGCTGGAGTCCTACATGATCCCAGTCTCTGGATGGGTGCTCACCTCTTATTCATGCATAGGACCCACCACCATGTGATTCTGTCCACTATGTCCCTACTGGCTGAATGAGACAATGACTCTCACTGTTTTCTCTGTAGCCCAGATCATGTTATGGGCCCACTTCCTACTTCCTAGTCTCCTGTGTCTGCACCCTGGGTCTTTGGGTTGGAACAGAATCCTTTTGAATACGAGCCTTCACTGCAGTGCACAGCACACTGCACCACAACTGAGGTCCTTATTGTGCTTTTCCTGACAATCTACCCTAACTGACTATCCACAACATCTTTTTAAATATATATTTTATTGATATTTTTTACTGAGAGGAAGGAAGAGGGATAGAGAGTTAGAAACATCGATGAGAGAGAAACATCGATCAGCTGCCTCCTGCACACTCCCTACTGGGTATGTGCCCACAACCAAGGTACATGCCCTTGACCGGAATTGAACCTGGGACCCTTGAGTCCGCAGGCCGACGCTCTATCCACTGAGCCAAACCGGTTAGGGCTATCCACAACATTTTTTGACGGTGAAGGTGGTCTTTCAGGTGAAGGTGTTTGCTATTTTGGCTAGTTACTCTTTTTCTGAGTTGTTTCCATGTATATGGAGGTATACATGTTAATAACTTTTTGGTGGTTTTTGCCCCGTTAATCTGTATTTCACCAATTTAATTATTAGGGCAACCAAAGAACCTAGAAAAGAGGAAGGAAATATTTTGACTCTACAATGTCATTTTTCTCATTTTCACCCACTTAACTCCTTAGAATAAAGGAATACTGTTAGGGTTTGTCAAGTGATGTGGGCTGTGTAAGAATTCACAGCAAAGAGAAGACATGCAGAGAGAAAGTTTATTTCACTTTCCAAGATTGGAAAGGGCCAAGTATTGCTAGTCAGTACAGGACAGGGAAGAAAGGGTGGCTTCTGCTTTCCAGCAGTGCCTTTGGGTAAGGACAAGCAATGCAGAGGCCTTGGGCCATGCTGAAGTTTATATGAGGGGCTTTCTTTAAAATTTAGTTTGTTTGCTTTCCAGGAGATAGTCTGGCAGATGTATAGGGGAGGTGCGTTATCAGTATTTTCCCCAACCCTATAAAATAGTACAACAAAAGTTATGAAGAGTTCAAAAGAGGGTGGTTTGAATGGGTGGAGGGAAGGAAACTTTCTACTAACTAGAGATTCCTTGGTACAAATTATCCCTGAGGTGTGATAACAGCAGGGAGAATGGGTGGCAAGAATGTAGCCTTGAAAGTAGCTTATCTTGTTCTGCAGTTTGAACAGAGGAGCTGTTTGAATTAAAGGAGCCAACAATCTTGGGGTTTAATTAGCAGGTGCATCTCATAAATAGTGGAAGGTCACAGCCAAAAAAAAAAAAGATCTTTTTTTTTTGTCCTTACAAATACCTCGACCACTTTTAGAACCTAAAGCTTAAGTTATTTATCTCTTTTAAAATGTATATTTTATTGATTTCAAAGAGGAGGGAGCAGTAGAGAGAGGTAGAAACACCAATGATGAGAATCATTCATTGGCTGCCTCCTGAACATCTCCAACTGGGCATGGAGCCCAAAACCCAGACATGTGCCCTTGACTGGAATTGCACCTGGTAGCTTTTGGTCTGCAAGGCTTTGCTCTATACCCTGAGCCGAACTGGCTAGGGCCTAAGGCTTTATTGACATAAAGAGTGAATACTTCTAGGAGTTCAGGTAAAGGGACACCAACAATACTGGGGGCATCGTGTTAAGGAGGATGTCAGCAATGGGTCCTGAAGGAAATCAACCACTCATTGAATTTTCTCTTGAACTCACAGGTTTTAACTCCCCAGTATGGACAGAAATGATGGCACATGGTAAACCTAGCAAGCTCAGGGAGCCTGTCATGGCATGGTCAATCTTACAAACTCAGAGGCCAAAGGTAACCATATAGGATGGTTTGAATTAAAACTTTGTAAGTAAAAGCTTGTCTTGGGTAGTTATGTCCTAACCTTGTTTTTGTGTTTTGTTTTGTTTTGTTTTGTTTGCAAAGGTCAATTTTTACCTTATTGAGCCTGCCTATTGTCTTTTTGCATCTAAGATAACATGCCTTTGGATTTTCAGGAAAATTTCCGTTTTACAGACTCCCTAAGGGCACGATCTCTCAAGACAACAGTCCACACAGCCCCAATTGTTATTGTTATAAGTTAAATATTAACTGTTAACTAATCAATAACCTTTTACAAAAAAAGTCTGTGTCTATTTTTTTTTTTACTTTTTGTCCAATCTGTCAGATTTCCCTCCTCAGTCCTCCCCTAATTTATCACCAATGAATTTCATTTAACCCCTATATGGCTTCTCCTTTGAGTCTAATGTATAAAGAAGGTGCAAAACTGCCATTCTCCTGGGCATTAATCTGTTGTTATTTTGCTTCTTGTTCATTGTTGCCAGTATGGGTCAAATTGAAGCATAGTGGTCGCTCCTTTGAAAAAACTGCTCTTTGAACTACTCTGTTATTCTTAGACAGTCTCTTATTGTGTAGGTCAACTCTGTTATTTTTAGACTGTAAAATAACTTTGTTTTTTGTTTGAATAGAAAAGATAAACCTTTAATCTCCAACATTTATAGGGAACTCATACAACTTAACAAAGGAAGATAAACAATCCAATAAAAAAATGGGCAGAGGACCTAAATAGACACTTTTTAAAAGAGGACATTCAGAAAGCCAAGAGACATATGAAAACATGCTCAAAGTCACTAATCATCCAAGAGATGCAAATCAAAACG
>NW_005370517.1:134758-138778 GCF_000412655.1 Myotis brandtii
AAAATAAAATAAATAAACTATTTCTTCCATAGGAAAAAAAAAATTTTTTAAAAAGATGAACTTAACTGTCTGACCTTGCAAGCTAGCCATCTAACTGATACACTGGTATTGATGCTAGGTGTCTATAGATATGATATGGTACGCAAGTTACAAGTTGTATAGATATGACAGGTGTTTGATTAGATATGATATGTACTCAAGGTTACAAGCTGTCTTACACAGAACTAGGAGGATATAAAAAGGAAATACTCCCTCCTGTGTTTGTTCAGAATTTGACAGAGGTAATCTGCTCTGAACCTGTGTGCAATAAAGGTGACTCCTAACTAATTGGCTCATTAGGGGTCTTATCCAACTCGGACAAGGAAAATCAGAAGATCTTAAAGCAGGTCAGTATATTTTTCTCCTTATGTAATTCCTCTGAAATTCGGCAATACTTAACAAATCATGGCCATACATTTCTTTGCATAAATTCAGTAAGACCAGTTTCTAATAGTTGACCGAAAACTTTGAGAGGAGTATCATGTTTTAAAGAGCCCTGTCTGAACTCTGAAGACTTGAAGCCAATAAGAGTGCCATGGAGCCCTGACTGGCTTGGCTGATTGGATAGAGCGTCGGCCTGTGGACTGAGGGGTCCCAGGTTTGATCCCGGTCGTCAAGGGCATATACCTGGGTTGCGGGCACATCCCCAGTAGGGGGCATCCATGATTTTCACTCATGGATGTTTCTAACTCTCTATCCCTCTCCCTTCCTCTCTGTAAAAAAAAAAGGAAAAAAAAAAGGAGTGCCATGGAGAAAGCCTGATATCCTGCTTGGGAGCCCTGATAATGGCTGGCGCTGGAGCGTCAGGCCCAGACCCTACATCACTGGTGGTTGGTTAGAGTAAAAGGGGGGCAGTAAGGGCATCCCCGCGGAACCCCCACGCACTCTGGGCCACGACAAGTAGGAGGGCTACTGAGATGAGCCTTGAAGCCTAGGGCATGGCCTTGGGTAGAGCCACTGCAGGTGAGGAATTCACCTAACTCAACAGATACTGCGGACAGGCCTGACGGCAGCTGGATAGCTTGGCTTTTTGGCCCTACAGGGCACATTAAGATTCAATTATGAAATTCTGGCAAAGGTAGTCAGTTACCATTCTTGTTGTGTTTATGCAAACAATCAGGCCAAATTGAATACAGTATATAAATTGGTCTTGATTTGGCTCTTTTGATAAACATAGAGGTAATTTTGAGGAGAAAAATTCTATTTCAATCGAGGTTATTAAAACTAAAATGTTTTCTTTCCCTTCCACCAGACCATTTGTTACATTTTGTCTCCGCCAGGTTACCAGCCCACCTCCTTCTGTGCCCAGGCCTCATGACAGACAGCAAGGATCTCTTGGCTTTGAAAAGAAAACTTTGTCCCTTCTCAGCACGAAGCAGCTACAGAAGAAATCCAACATCCATTTTCCCTGAAAGAATTCAGAGCCAGGATCCTTGAGGTGATATATCAGGCAGTAAGACAGACATGAGCAGACTTACTTGTTATGGCTGACTGAACAGTCACTGAACTCAACACAATCTCCAAAACCTATGTGAGACAAGGGGACTCCCCAGAAGCAAGAGGGAACTAGGCTGCAGATAAAGCAGCCCAGGAGGCTGCCCTAAAACCAGTGGGGCCTCTACAGATTCTAGTGACTCTTCCACACCCTGACCTACCTACCTCACCAGCTTACATGGAAACCCAATGTAGAAAAGCTGAAATCCATAACCAATCTTTACTCAAGTTCTTTTTTTTTTTTTAAATATATCTTATTGATTTTTTACAGAGAGGAAGGGAGAGAGAGCCAGAAACATCAATGAGAGAGAAACATTGATCAGCTGCCTCCCGCACACCTCCCACTGGGGATGTGCCCGCAACCCAGGTACATGCCCTTGACCGGAATCGAACCCGGGACCTTTCAGTCCGCAAGCCAATGCTCTATCCACTGAGCCAAACCGGTTTCGGCATGGGAACTGAAGTTTATGTTGGTGTTTAATACCCTCTTGTCACTTTGAATGCTATATAATCTTTTGATAGAATGCTTTGACAACCTTCCTAGGGTTTAAATTTTAAGAAAAGGTTTTTTTTTTACCTAGAGTTGGCTGTAGGTGGTTCCAATAGTTCCTGGAATGCCACAGGATCTTCCTACAATGGAGACTAAGGACCAATTTCTTAACAAGTAGGTACTGGGTAGCTCTTCTACTTTAATCTCTCTCAGGTTATAAGGCCTCTTGTCTCAAGGCCCTCCTCTTGAGATTCCAGTTCATCACCATCGACTTGGAGACTATGTTCCAATCAAGACTTGGAAGGGAAGCAAGTTGGAACCCTCCTGGGAAAGACCCCACCTTGTCTTGCTTACCACAGAGACTGCTGTTCGGACTGCAGAGCGAGGGTGGACGCACCTCAACTTGAACAGCCATACCAGGACATATGCACTTGAAATTGACCCCCAAAACTGTGAGCTGTCTTAATAACCATCATCTACTGAGTTCTCTTTGCTTTAGGGATCTGGCAAATTGTAGGTGCTTGCATTGTGGGCTGGGGAAAGGTGTACAATCCAGATCATGCTTACCCAGTTAAGTATTGGTTATAGATAGCTTGAATGACTTGGATATTTCAGCCTTTAGGTCAAAAGATTGACTAGAACTAGATTTAGGAGTAGATGTCACAGGACAAGATCCCCTAGGCCACTGCCACCACCATGCAAATCGAAGTAGGATATAAGGGAACGAATGCCTGGGTGGAATGGATTAAATATTCGGTACGAGCCCTAAATAAAAGCGACTGTTAATGCTTGCGTGGCAGGAAGGCTAGAGGCCCAAGTGGTCCCATTCCCATTCGGATGGACCTCAGACAGTAAGGGGATGGAATATGTGCTTGCTTCATACCAGGAAGAAACCACCTGGGGAAATGCTTCCTGTAAGACTCTTGCACTGTTGTTCACATTCAACAGAGGTAAAGAGCAAGGAACCCCCAAAAACGATCCAGCCCTGTCCTCCGACATAAACTATACGTCCTGCTGCTCAAGGGGGGTAACAAAAGTCCTCGGAGGTTATGATAAATTTATCCAGAAGCATAAATGGCTGAGTATCCTCAGAAGCCCATCATGTTGGACCGTCGATACCCCGTGCTGATGTCTGGTGGTGTTATTGGTATTATGGGGGACCCTTACTTGTGGCTTTGTCCAGCAAATGGAGTGGAAACTTGCACTCTGATAAATTCGCTATCCCTTTCACTTTGGGATATCATAAGCCTTTTTCAGTAGACAGACAGACTAGGAAGAGGACAGAGTCCAGGGGCTCCTTTGATCCCCATATACGCACAGATCCCATTGGGGTTCCAGGAGGGGTGCCAAAAGGAGTTTAAGGTTAGAAATCAGATTGCCACCGGGTTTGAATCTGTCCTGTGCTGGTGGCCCACTCTGAACAAAAAAGAGTGAGGGACCAGTCACATGCATCAGGGATTATAAAGCCAAGCAGACCATCTGCTCTGTGCCTGGGCTTCCAGACCATGTGTGCGCACCTTTCTACATAGAAGTAAAGATATTTGTCTTGCTGCCTGCCTCCCGAGTATGTTTTGTGTTCTACCAGGACCCCTGAATTGGGGGGATCGCCTTATTTCTCACAGCTCCTCTTTGGAGTTTCCCAGAATGCAGACCTGCACAGAGAATTCTGCACCCAGAGAAAGCCTATCGAGAGTCCTTTAAAAACCTCTGACACCATCTTTGGGGGCTGGTGCCACTTGAGGGCTCAGCCCATCTGGTATCCAGATGATCTAATAAATTCATAATTCTTCACCTCTTTTGGCCTCATGTGTTTCTCCTTTGGCGACGCTAACATATTTCACTGATATTTGCTCTGGAAAAAAAATTTTTTTTTGCTCTGATATTTTACGTAGAACAAGCTTCTTACAGAATCATTGAGTTTCAATTTTTTTTTATATATTTCTTTATTGATTTCAGAGAGGAAGGAAGAGGGAGAGAGAGATAGAAACATCAATGAT
>NW_005370517.1:141076-142407 GCF_000412655.1 Myotis brandtii
CAGGACAAGATCCCCTAGGCCACTGCCACCACCATGCAAATCGAAGTAGGATATAAGGGAACGAATGCCTGGGTGGAATGGATTAAATATTCGGTACGAGCCCTAAATAAAAGCGACTGTTAATGCTTGCGTGGCAGGAAGGCTAGAGGCCCAAGTGGTCCCATTCCCATTCGGATGGACCTCAGACAGTAAGGGGATGGAATATGTGCTTGCTTCATACCAGGAAGAAACCACCTGGGGAAATGCTTCCTGTAAGACTCTTGCACTGTTGTTCACATTCAACAGAGGTAAAGAGCAAGGAACCCCCAAAAACGATCCAGCCCTGTCCTCCGACATAAACTATACGTCCTGCTGCTCAAGGGGGGTAACAAAAGTCCTCGGAGGTTATGATAAATTTATCCAGAAGCATAAATGGCTGAGTATCCTCAGAAGCCCATCATGCTGGACCGTCGATACCCCGTGCTGATGTCTGGTGGTATTATGGGGGACCCTTACTTGTGGCTTTGTCCAGCAAATGGAGTGGAAACTTGCACTCTGATAAATTCGCTATCCCTTTCACTTTGGGATATCATAAGCCTTTTTCAGTAGACAGACAGACTAGGAAGAGGACAGAGTCCAGGGGCTCCTTTGATCCCCATATACGCACAGATCCCATTGGGGTTCCAGGAGGGGTGCCAAAAGGAGTTTAAGGTTAGAAATCAGATTGCCACCGGGTTTGAATCTGTCCTGTGCTGGTGGCCCACTCTGAACAAAAAAGAGTGAGGGACCAGTCACATGCATCAGGGATTATAAAGCCAAGCAGACCATCTGCTCTGTGCCTGGGCTTCCAGACCATGTGTGCGCACCTTTCTACATAGAAGTAAAGATATTTGTCTTGCTGCCTGCCTCCCGAGTATGTTTTGTGTTCTACCAGGACCCCTGAATTGGGGGGATCGCCTTATTTCTCACAGCTCCTCTTTGGAGTTTCCCAGAATGCAGACCTGCACAGAGAATTCTGCACCCAGAGAAAGCCTATCGAGAGTCCTTTAAAAACCTCTGACACCATCTTTGGGGGCTGGTGCCACTTGAGGGCTCAGCCCATCTGGTATCCAGATGATCTAATAAATTCATAATTCTTCACCTCTTTTGGCCTCATGTGTTTCTCCTTTGGCGACGCTAACATATTTCACTGATATTTGCTCTGGAAAAAAAATTTTTTTTTGCTCTGATATTTTACGTAGAACAAGCTTCTTACAGAATCATTGAGTTTCAATTTTTTTTTATATATTTCTTTATTGATTTCAGAGAGGAAGGAAGAGGGAGAGAGAGATAGAAACATCAATGATAAGAGA
>NW_005370517.1:142437-146244 GCF_000412655.1 Myotis brandtii
GGGGATCGAGCCCACAATCCAGGCATGTGCCCTTGGCCAGAATTGAACCTGGGACCCTTCAGTCCACAGGCTGACACTCTATCCACTGAGCAAAACTGGCCAGGGCTGAGTTTCAATATTTATTGCACATATGCATACACATAATTACTTGTTACTTATAATATATAGTGATTTTAACAAGTTTCTGAGCTATACACAGGTCAACTTTAATTATGAATATGTACTTTATTTACTCTAAAAATCAATATGTCATGACATTGAGAATGTCTAAAACATCATCTCACCTTACATCTTTTTTTTAAAATATATTTTATTGATTTTTTTACAGAGAGGAAGGGAGAGGGATAGAGAGTTAGAAACATCTATGAGAGAGAAACATCGATCAGCTGCCTCCTGCACACTTCCCACTGGGGATGTGCCTGCAACCAAGGTACATGCCCTTGACCGGAATCAAACCTGGGACCCTTGAGTCTGCAGGCCGACGCTCTATCCACTGAGCCAAACCAGTTAGGGCTTACCTTACATCTTAAATATGTCTGTAAAGAGCAAATTCTCTGTCAGTATGGTAATTACAATAGCATTTTCACATAAATAAAAACACCAATAACTTGGTCAGAATTCAATTTGTCAATGTACCAAACTTCCAAACATGTAAGAATTTTTTTGGAAATTATTTGATCCAACTGATGACAGTTGCCGGAAAGATAAATCCTAATGGTAGCCCTAGCCGGTTTGGCTCACTGGATAGAGCATCAGCCTGGGGACTGAAGGGTCCCGGGTTCGATTCCGGTCAAGGGCATGTACCTTGGTTGCAGGCCCATCCCCAGTGGGGGGTGTGCAGGAGGCAGCTGGTCTGTGCTTCTCTCTCATCGATGTTTCTAACTCTCTATCCCTCTCCCTTCCTCTCTGTAAAAAAATCAATAAAATATATGCATGTACCTTGGTTGCAGGCCCATCCCCAGTGGGGGGTGTGCAGGAGGCAGCTGGTCTGTGCTTCTCTCTCATCGATGTTTCTAGCTCTCTATCCCTCTCCCTTCCTCTCTGTAAAAAAATCAATAAAATATATATTTAAAAAAATCCTAATGGTATGGTAAAATGCTCTGGAAAATGGCAATTTTGTACTTGCACAACCAAAAGAGGAGGCATAACTGGGTTACGTGAAATACATGGGTGATAGATTAGGGAGGCAGTAGAATGCAAAGGGAGGAGTGACCTCTAGGATTGGACAAAAATTAAAATGATACACATGCTTCTTTTCCATAGGTGGGTATGAAACTGGAAAACCAATTGGCCTGGTCAGCCTGTCACTACTTGAGCCAATTAAGCAGAGACAGGGTTGAATGCTATATGAACATTTATGCCAGTACTATGGGCAATATGGGAGGGCAGCAGGTCATTCACAAAAATCTGCTCTGCCACCCACATACGTCAGCTGCTTACATGGGGTAGGACAAAGGTCACCTAAGGATGCCTGGCAGGCGTGGCTCAGGATTCAATTTCCTCTCAGGGCACACATGAGGGAATTACCGGATCCCCAGTGTAGGGTGTGCAGGGGGCAGCAATCGATGATTCTCTCTCATCATTGATTTTTATTTCTCCCTCTAAAATCAATACCTTCCTCTCTGAAATCAATAAAAATATATTTTTTCAAAAACAAGATAATATAAGGAAGTAGAGATTACAAGCATGGTGAAGTAGGCAATGCGGGGTCTGGTGGGATCCCATTGTTTGGGCAACAAGGTTGTTAATCTTTCCATGATAATAGGCAGTTCTTGAATGGGAATGGACCCCTTTCTAAGTGGGACTCCCAGGTCCAAGAATGACTCCCAGGTCCAGGGGGTGTAAAACTCCCAGCCAGGCTAGAAAGTCCTTTCTTTAACCAGAAAGAGGCAATCGCAGTTAACACGGGATGATTAATATTTCCTGTAACCATAGCTAGTCCCCAATATTATGTTTTTGCCCCTAGCAAGTACAGGATAGTTAATAGTCAGCAATTAACATGATGACAATAACAATGAGGGGAAACTGTTGCAGTGCTTGTGCTTTGAGGAGATGGGGGGGTGGGCAGGGGGAGGAAATTATTTGTTATTCCAAAAGCAAGTTATCAGGTTCACTATCCAAGATGTAAATAGGTTAGAGATAGGCCCAGTTAAGATAAAGATTGAAGTTTGTTGGGGAAAAATACTAAAGGATGTGACTATCCCTATGAATTGCTTTTAGTTAGAAAGTTTTAATTTCTGACTCTCCTGTGTGGTTACCTTAGGTCTCTGAGTTGGTAAGGCTGCCACTCAGGCCTCCAAGGAGCCTGTCAGGTTTAATATGTGGCCCTTTGTGTTCACAAACTCTCCCACTTTTTCCAAAATTTATTTGTTTTAATTGACGTTAACATTATAATGAAACAAGAGAGTTGCATCTTTTCTATTTCAAAGGCTGGGCCTACATTCTTGTGTTATATTTGTCAAATACATATACTATGGTGTAAGTAGGTCATCTATGTGATAAAATTTTTCAGACTCTTTAATGCAGGCATGTCTCTTCAATTATGACTGCTATATTTGGATCACAGATAATGTGTGTGTGCTTTTAAATATGGTTTTTAAAAAATTGATATCAGAGAGAGGAAGGAAGAAGGGAGAGACAGAGAAACATCCATGATGAGAGAGAATCATTGCTCCCCTGACTCCTCCACGCCCCCTACTGGGGATCAACCCCGAAATGGGCCTGTACCCTGACAGGTCATTGAACCATGACCTCCTAGTTCACTGGTCAACACTAAACCATTCAGCAACAATGGCCAGGACAGATAATCTCTTTTCATCAACATGGACTTAAGTCCCTTCACCAGGAAGAGAAGACAGCTTTCTGTAGCCATTTTCAAGATGTCTCTCTCATGAGGACGTGACATTTCATAGCCCCTCCAGTGGCGATCTCCGTGTTTTCTACAGGAGTGATGGTGGGGGGAAAAAGAAAAAGAAAAAAAACCCTGATCACTTACTTGGACTCAATGACTACATTACCCAGAACACCATGTGGGGAATACCAACAGCTTAGCCAATGAAGGGTCAGAAAAGGTGTTTCAAGGGGCGGGACTTCCTGCATCCTCAGAGCCTTTGATTTCAGAGAGAGGAAAGGAGGAGGGAGAGACAGAGAAACATCAATGATGGGAGAGAATCATTGATCCCCTGACTCCTGCACGCCCCCTACTGGGGATCAACCTGAAATGGGCATGTCCCCGACAGGTAATTAAACCATGACCTCCTAGTGGTTTATTCCACGCTAAACCATTCAGTGACAATGGCTAGGACAGATAATCTCTCTTCACCAACATGGACTCAAGTCCCTTCACCAGGAAGAGATGACAGCTTTCTGTAGCCATTTTCAAGATGTCTCTCTCATGAGGACGTGACATTTCATAGCCCCTCCAGTGGCGATCTCCGTGTTTTCTACTGGAGTGATGAGGGGGAAAACAAGAAAAAGTAAAAAAAAACAAAAACGCTGATCACTTACTTGGACTCAATGACTACATTACCCAGAACACCATGTGTGGAATAAATGCCAACAGCTTAGCCAATGAAGGTGTTTCCAGCGAAGCTGAATTCGAAGGGGCCAGACTTCCGGCAACCCCGCAGCGGGCATGTTGGCTCTTCCCAGACCGTCTCTGCTGCACATTTGGAGGCTGCAGATCGCTGGGTCCTGGTGAAGATGCCCCGAGGGAGAAGGCGCGGGAGTCGTGGCGCTCACAGCACACCCGCGGGTACGAAATGCGGTGTCCCCGCCCGGGTGACCCGCTCCCGGGCCCGGAAAGGG
>NW_005370517.1:146823-159877 GCF_000412655.1 Myotis brandtii
GGCATTGGAGCAGGAAGGGGGCAGAGCTGAGGGAGTGAACCTGGGATCTGAAGATATGAAGGAGGTAGACATTACACAGAGGTGTGCACATCTGGAGGAAGTGTGAGCTGATGGTCCCCGGGACCTGGTGTGGGGACTTCAGGGTGAAGCATAAGCCCGGTTTGTCTTAGTCTTGGAGGCTTGGTCTGGGAGACTGCAGTGGTGTTGCTTGACAGGAAGGCTGGGGCCCTGCAGGCAAGATCCAGAGCTGAGATGCATGCACTCCCAGGCCTCAATCCCTCTGCTCATGCTGAGGGCAGTAACAGTGACTAATGAGCCTGTGATGAGAGAGCAGCCTGCACTGGCCTTAGGGCCTGGTGTCCACACTAACCGGGTGCCCTGGAGGAGGTTGAGGGCGGGGAAGATGTGTAAGGAGTAAGAGTGCAGGTTCTCAGAAAGACAGCTTTGGTTTCAGTAATCTCTATTTTGGGAGTTTAAAAATGGCTGCAGCCAGAGCCGGTTTGGCTCAGTGGATAGAGCGTCGGCCTGCGGACTCAAGGGTCCCGGGTTCGATTCCAGTCAAGGGCATGTACCTTGGTTGCAGGCACATCCCCGGTGGGGGGCGTGCAGAAGGCAGCTGATCGGTGTTTCTCTTGGTATTGCTTGGCAGGAAGGCTGGGGCCCTGGAGGCATGGCTCAGAGCTTAGCTGCTGTCCCCCTTCCAAACCCATCTGTTGTGTTGAGGGCAATAACAGTGATTAATGGGACTGTGATGAGAGAGCAGCCAGCCCTGGCATTAGAGCCTGGTGTCCACACTAAACTGGGGAGACCTGGAGGAGGTTGAGGGTGGGGAAGATGTGTAAGGAGTAGGAGTGTGGGTTCTCAGAGAGTCAGCTCTGGTTTCAATTGTCTCAATTCTGACAGGTTGACGTGACCTTTGAGGACATTGCCCTGTACTTCTCCAGGGAGGAATGGAGCCTCCTTGATGAGGGTCAGAGACAGCTGTACCTGAATGTGATGCTGGAGAACTTTGAACTTGTATCCTCCCTGGGTAAGACCCTCGCTCTCACCAGAGACCTGGACTTGGCTTAACATATCCTCATGCTCCTTTACGCAGGGTGTGCTCTGTCCTCACTGCTTGACTTTCAGTTTTTTGGGCCTTTGCTGATCTTGGTTGGTCTGGTTTGTTTGCTTTGGCCTTTAATTTTTCTGCAATCACAACCCCTCCTGTACTGAACTCCTAGGCAGGGATTTGTGGTTGGTATTGTGGCAGGGAGTCTAATGGATTCCACCTTGAGTAGTGAGGAAAAGCATTCTTTATATTCCTGTTAGTCAGCTGTACATATTTTGGGGAAAATTGCCTCTATATCCTTAGCCTGTTTTTTAACCATATTTTTTTGGCTAATGTTTCTGTTGAATACCTTCTATATTTTACATATTAATTTTTTATTACATACAGCTACTGACTTTTCTCTTTGCATGTGCTTGGTTGTGCTTTGCAGGTATTTTGAGGGGTTTCTGTTTTGTTCTGTTTTGAATATATTCTTATTGATTTCAGAGAAGATGGGAGAGGGAGAGAGAGAGAAACATCAATAATTTGAGAAAATCATTGATTGGCTGCCTCCTGCACACCCCCTACTGGGGATGGAGCCAGCAACCCAGGCATTTGCCCTGACTGGGAATCGAACCTGGGACATCTTGGTCCATGGGACGACACTCAGTCCTCTGAACCACCAGAGCCAGGCTGTGTAGGATTTTTGGTTTTACAAATTTAACGTTTTTGGCAATCCTGCATTCAGGAGGTTTAGTGTGGCCATTCCTCCAGTAAGCTCAGATGCTGTTGACCAGTGTGAACATAAGAAATATTCAAACCTGTAAATAATTTTTGTGAGTTTATTTGGTCCAAACCTTCAACAGTTGCTAGGAAGCAAAATCTCAAGGCATTGATATAATGCTCCAGAGAATGGCAGTTTTGCATCTTATTTGATACATTACAATCAAAAGAGCAGGCATAGCTGGGTTACATGAAATTCATTGGTGATAGATTAAGGAGGCAGAAGAGAGCAAAGCGGGGCTACTTCTGGAATTGGATGAAAAGTAAAATGATAAATCTTTTACATAGTTGGGGACAGGATAGCTAATAATCAATGTTAATATGATGAAATTAGCAGTGAGAGTGTTTGTAGTCTCTGCTGTGGTGCAGTTGGTTGTGCCCAGAGGAATCCCAAAAAAGGGATGTTACTCTGACTTTCCAAAGGGATGTTATCATAGATGCAGAAGATGATAGACAGGCTCAGTTAAGGTAAGGATTGACTTTTGTCGGTGAATATTCCAGCTGAGGACATGTCTACCTGTCATTAACTGCTTTTAGTTAGAAAGTTTTCATTTCAAAACTTCCTTTGTGGTCACTTTAGGTCTCTGAATTTCCCTGAGTTTGTCACTCTGTACTGATAAAGTATTTTTCACACAGTATTTCTGTTTTTATTACCCCTCGGGGGATCCCCAGGGATGGGTCCTAAACTGGCCCATATCTTTATTATTTAATTAGAGGCCTGGTACACAAATTCATGCTTGGGTGGGGTCCCCCCAATCAGGCTAATGGCCGGTCAGGGGAGGGACTGCAGGGGTTTGCTGGCCGAGGGAGTTTTTTGTGTTTTTATAAAAAATATTTTTGCCCTAACTGGTTTGGTTCAGTGGATAGAGCGTCGGCCTGCGGACTGAAGGGTCCCGGGTTCGATTCCGGTCAAGGGCATGTACTTTGGTTGTGGGCACATCCCCAGAGGGGGGTGTGCAGGAGGTGGCTGATCGATGTTTCTCTCTCATCGATGTTTCTAACTCTCTATCCCTCTTCCTTCCTCTCTGTAAAAATCAATAAAATATATTTTAAAAATATTTTTATTGATTTTAGAGAGGAAGGGAGAGGGAGAGAGAGCTAGAAACATCAATGATGAGAGGGAATCACTGATCGGCCACCTCCCGCATGCCCCTCACTGGGAATCGAGCCCGCAACCCAGGCATGTGCTGGAATTGAACCCGGGACCCACAGTTAGGGGGTGATCAGGCAGGCAGGTAAAGTGGTTAGGGGAGATTAGGCAGGCTGGCAGGGGAGCAGTTAGGGAGCAACCATGCCGGCAGGGGGGTGTCCACAGGCCGACACTCTATCCACTGAGCCAAATAGCCAGGGCATGGCCAGGGGAGTTTTGCTGTGGGAGCGCACTGACCACCAGGGGGCAGGTCCTGCGTTGAGCTTCTGCCCCCTGGTGGTCAGTACACGTCACAGCGACTGGTCGACTGTTCATTCCAGTGGTTCAGGTCATTCAGTTGTAATAGTCACTTAGGCTTTTGTATTTATAGACTAGAGGCCCGGTGCATGAAATTTGTGTACTGTGGTGGTGGGCAGGGGTCCCTCAGCCCAGCCTGAAACCTCTCCAATCTGGAACCCCTCGGGGGACCCGCAGGGATGGGCCCTAAACTGGCAGTTGGACATCCCTCTAACAATCCAGGACCACTAGCTCCTAACAGCTTGCCTGACTGCCTGCCTGCCTGATCACCCCTAACCACCTCTGCTTGCCAGCGTGATCACTCCTAACTGCCCCCCTGCTGGCCTGACTGATTGCCCCTAATTGCCTCTGCTTGCTGGCCTCATTGCCCTCTAACTGGCCCCCTGTCGGCCTGGTCACCCGTTCACTGCCCCCCTGCCACCCCTGACTGCTTCGTGCCTGGTCGCCTCCTAACTGCCCACTGCTGGTCTGGTTATCTCCTAACTGCCCCCCTGTCCGCCTGGTCGCCCCCTAACTGTCCCTTGCCTGGCTTGGCTGCCCCCTAACCTGATACCTGCCAGCCTGGTTGCCCCCTAACTATGCTTTTCCTCACCTAGCCACCCCTTAACTGACCCCTGCCAGGCTTGTCACCCCCTAACTGCTCCCCCCTGCTGCCTGGTTGCCTCTTAACTGCCCCCCTGCCAGCCTGGTCACCCCCTAACTGCCCCCCTGCCGGCCTGCCTGATCGCCCATAACCACTCTACCTGCCTGCCTGATTGCCCCTAACTGCATCTGCTTGCTGGCCTAATCGCCCCCTAACTGGTCCTCTGCCAGCCTTGTCGTCCCCTAACTGCCTCCCTGCCGGCCTGGCCGCCCCCTAACTGCCTTCGTGCTGGCCTAGTTGCCCCTAACTGGTGCCCTGCCGGCCTGGTCATTCCCTAACTGACCCCTGCCAGCCTGGCCACCCCTTAACTGAGCCCTGCTGGCCTGGCCACTCCCTAACTGCCCACTGCCAGTCTGGTCATCTCCTGACTGCCCTTCTGCTGGCCTGGTTGTCTGCTAACTGACCCCTGCCAGCCTGGCCGCCCCCTAACTGCCCCCCCTGCCGGCCGGCCTGATCGCCCCTAGCCACTCTACCTGCCTGCCTGATTGTTCCAAACTGCATCTGCTTGCCGGCCGGATCGCCCTCTGACTGGTCCCCTGTCAGGATGGTCATCCCCTAACTGACCCCCTGTTGTCCTGTTTGCCCCCTAACTGCCCCTCTGCTGACCTGGCCGCCCCTAACTGCCTTCGTGCTGGCCTGGTCACTCCCTAACTGCCCCTGTGCCAGCCTGGCTGCCCCCTAACTTCCTCCCTGCCGGCCTGGTCGCCCTCTCACTGCCCACGTGCCGGCCTGGTCAGCCCCTAACTGCCCCCCTGCCAGCCTGGCCCCCCCAACTGCTCCCCTGCCAGCCTGCCTGATCACCCCTAACCACTTTACCTGCCTGCCTGATCGTCCCTAACTGCCTCTGCTTGCCAGCCTGATCGCCCCCTAACTGGTCCCCTGCCAGCCTTGTTGTTCCCTAACTGCCCCGCTGCCAACCTGGCCGTCCCCTAACTGCCCCACGGCTGACCTGCCCACCTCCTAAGTGTGTGTCCCCCTGCCAGCCTGGTCGCCCCCTAACTATTCCCCTGCTGGCCTGCCTGATTGCCCCTAACCACTCTACCTGCCTGCCTTATCGCCCCTAACCTCCTCTGCTTGCCGGCCTGATCGCCCCCTAACTGCTCCCCTGGGGCTGGCCACCCCCTAACTGTTCCCCTGCTGGCCTGGTTGCCCCTAACCGCCTCTGCCTCGGCCCCAGCCACCATGGCTTTGTCCGAAAGGAAATCTGACGCCTGGAAGATGTCCGGTCAACCCAGTCTAATTAGCATATTACCCTTTTATTAGTATAGATAGAAACTCCAAATATTTTTATAACTTTCTCTGTATCTTGATATTCGCTTTATTGTGGATATCTGAACTGAATCCACAGTATCTCCAAGCAGTACGTTCATATGATTTGCAAGTATTTTCTCCCATCCTGTAGATTGCCTTTTAATTTCGTTTTGTTAATTGCTGTTGTGATGTGAAGACCCCTTTTCATTTGTTGTTGTCCAGACAGTTTAGTTTTGCCCTTTTGCCTGGTGGTTGGTGTCACATCCAGAAAATCATGTCCAAAGCTAATGTCCATAGCTTTTTCTCTAACTTGTCTTGAGTATTTTTAAGTTTGGGGATTGCCATTTAATTATTTGATTCAGTTTGAGTTCATTTTTATCAGTGGTGTCCAGTTTTGTTGTTTTGCCTGTGAATATGCATTTTTTTTTTAATGGTAACGTGACTTTAGAAGTAGCCATAGTGTATCTTTTTTTTCTTTTTTTTTTTTAAGAGTGTATCTTTTTTTTTTTTTTCCCACAAAGCATTTTATTTATTTATTTTTTAAAGCATTATATGAACGAGATCAATAAACTTTCTGGATATAATCCAAGCTCTTAAACATGACAGGAGAGAAACTCTTTCTCCAGCCTTTGCACCCATCAACCTTGTATGCTCAGTGCATGCGGGAACCATAGTGAACATTTCTGCTCTCTCTCACCTCTGTGTCCTGCACATGATGGCACCTTCACCTGGAACACATTTCTTGACACCTCGCAGGTACTGAATATGCATTTTTACCAGCACTATTCATTGAAGAAGCTATCTTTTCTTTCTTGTGTATCTTGTGGTTTTTGTCAAAGGATACTTGATTGTATGTGCCTGGGTTTATTTCGGTCTTCTGTTCTGTTCTATTGGTCTGTGTTTCTATGTTTATTCCAGTAACACACTGTTTGGTTGCTTTGGCTTTGTAATAGATTAAAGTCAGGAAGTTTGATGCCACCTGGTTTGTTCTTGCTCAAGTTTGCTTTTGCTCTTCCAGGTCTTTTGGTTCCATACATTTCAAGATTCTATTTTATTTCTTTGTAAAATACCATTGGAATTATTTTTTTAAATTTAATTAATTAATTTATTTATTTAAAATTAAATCTTTATTGTTCAGATATATCTTTATTGGTTTCAGAGAGGAAGGGATAGGGAGAGAGAGATAGAAACATCAATGATGACAGAGAATCACCAATCAGCTGCCTCCTGCACACCCCACGCTGGGGATCGAGCCCGCAACCTGGGGATGTGCCCCTGACTGGAATCGAATCCAGACCCTTCAGTCCACAGGCTGATGCTCTAGGCTAGGGCCACATCAGTACTTTTTAAAGAAGACCCTCAGGCGATTCTGATGAGCCAGGTGTGAGAAGCATTGTTCAAGGCAGAGCAGAGGCCCTAACCCTGGCCTTCACATTGGAATCACCTGGAAAACTAAAAATACTGACTCCTTGGCCTGCAGCCCTGAGATTCGGATGTAATTTATTAGGGTGCCCTCTACGCATGGGGATGTCAGAGCTCCCCAGGTGGTCCCAGTGGCTGGCCAGGACCGCATCCCTGACCTGGAGCGTGGGCCTCGGTCACTCGCACCAGGAGAAGCATCTGGAGGGCTGCTCAGACCAGACTCCTGGGCGGAACCCACGCCTGCTGCCTCAGGAGGGTGAGGGTTGGGTCCAAGAGTTTGAATTTGCTATATGGCTCTAGAGCAGTGGTTCCCAACGTGGGGCACACAACCCATAGGGGGGCAACTTGATTTTTAAGGGGGGCAACTCGAGAATGAATTAACAGTGAATCTTTGGTACTAATTATGGTTCTAGGGGCCTCATATACAGTATATAAATATATATTGACATATTTGTGCATTTCAGTTCTCTATGTTTTGCTTTTTATTAATTTTAGAGAAAGGAAGGAAGACAGAGATAGACAGAAATAGAGAGGGAAACATTGACCTGCTGTTCCACTGATCTATGCATTCATTGACTGCCCTCTGCATTTGTCCTGAAGGGAGATCAAACCTACAACCTCAGGTATTGGGACCACTCTTCACTGACCGAGCCACCTGGCTAGGGCTCTGAATTTGTTTATTAATTTCAGAAGTTCATAGTGGGCTCTTGGCATTTTTTCTATGTTCATAGTGTCAGGTGTAATATCTTTTTTTCTTTTCTTTTTTAAATAAAAGCTTCCAGCGAATTTGAACTATGCTCTTTTTTGGTTGTTAAGATTTTGAAATTGACTTTTACAAAAATAGTGAGAGGGATAGTGAGAAACATGGAAGTGAGAGTAAAACATTGATTGCCTGCCTCCTGTATGCCCCCGACCAGGGATGGAACCTGCAAACCCAGCACTTGCCCTGACCAAGAACATAATAGGCAACCTTTTGATGCATGGGATAACATCCAACCAACTCAGCCACACTGGCCAGGGCTGAGTTGTAATCTTTTTATTTCTTTTTAAATTTATTTTAGTCTTTTTTTTTTTTTTAATGTTGAAACCTTTTTTTTGTTTCTTTTTTAAAATCTTAGTTGTTGAGAGTATTACAGGTGTTTCCCCTTCTCTCCCCCCATTGCTTCCCTCCACCCGGTTCCTGCCCCACCCCACATCTTCACCATCGTCTTGTTTGTTTCCATAGGTAATGCATATAATATCTTTGGTTAATCTCTTCCCGCCCCCTACCCCTTCCCTCTGAGATTCATCAGTCTGTTCTATGTTTCCATGCCCTTGATTATATTTTATTCACCATTTTATTTTGTTCATTAGATTTCTTGTTTATTTTGATTTTTAGATTCAATTGTTGATAGATACGTGTTTATTGCCATTTTATTGTTCAGATTTTTTCTTCATCCTTTATTCTTCCTCTTCCTCTTCTTAAAGAATAACCTTCAACATTTCATGTGGAAGTGGTTTGGTGGTGATGAACTCCTTTAGGTTCTTCTTATTTGTGAAGCTCTTTATCTGACCCTCAATTCTAAATGTGAGCTTTGCTGAGTAGAGTAATCTTGGGTGTAGGTCCTTGCTATTCATCACTGAATATTTCTTGTCACTCCCTTCAGGCCTGCAAAGTTTCTGTTGAGAAATCAGCTGATAGTCATATGGGCACTCCCTTGTAGGTAACTAGCTGCTTTTCTCGCTGCTCTTAAGATTCTCTCTTTGTCTTTAACCCTTGGCATTTTAATTATGATGTGTCTTGGTGTGGGCCTCTTTGGGTTTTTCTTGTTTGGGACTCTTTGTGCATCCTGGACTTGTAAGTTATTTCTCTTCTGGTTGGGTGTTTTTTGCTTCCTCATATTTCAAATCGTTGATTTGATTCTCAGAATCCTCTACTGTTGAATCCCTGTAAATTATTCTTCATTTCTATTAGTGTATGCTTAATTTCTTACTAGTCTTTTTTGTGTGTCTTTTATGTTCTCACTGAGATCCTTGAAAGTCTCACTTAAGTCCCTTGAAGCTCTCATTAAGTCCTTTAAAGCACTCATTAAGGTCCTTGAATAACCTTAGAGCCTTTGTTTTGAACTCTGTGTCTAGTAGCTTGCTTGCTTCCATTTCTTTCATTTGTGACATGTTTCTTTGTCTTCACATTTTGGCTGTTTCCCTGTGTTTATTTCTATGTATTGGGTAAACCTGCCATGTCTCCTGGAATTGGAAGCGTGACCTTATGTAATAGGTGTCCTATAGGACCCAGTGGCTCAGCCTCCCCATTCACCTGAGCTGGGCATTCTAGGTGCACCCCTTTGTGGGCTGTGTGCACAGTCTTGTTGTAGTTGAGCCTTGATTGCTGTTGGCCTCACTGGGAGGAATTGGCCTATAGACCAATTGGCTGTGAAGACCAGCTGTGTCTACAATGGAAGAGGTGCTGTGTAAGAAATACCCCTAGGGAGCAGGACTTGTTTCAGTGGGGCTTTGGTGCTCACTGAGTCTGCCTCTTGAGTATGTCGCTCCTGAATGTGTAGAGTTATAATCTGGTATGGTCTGAAGCTGTCCACCAGGGGCACTGGCTCTGGGTCCTCCAGGGAGATGCAAAGTCAGCCTCTGCCTGAGGCCACCTGGCAGGAACTACAAAGAGATCTGCAGATGGCTACTATTTGTATTGGGCTAAGAAGTGCTCAGGTGAGCCCGAGCTGTGAAGCAAGGTAGGCTGGTGCTAGTGCTGGATCTTGGTCCTTTTATTGATAGGTTTGGGGTATGCTGACTCCAGTTGCTGCTTGTTTAAGAGTTTTTAGCACAGTCTGAAGCCTTAGCCAGAACAGGCTTTTCATATGGAAAAGCAGCTGCAAACAGTGTGGGTGGGGCTGCAGATTGGATGGGGTGGGGTCTCAGGGCATCACCAGGGCAGAGTGAATAGTGTGAGTCATACTGATGGAGACTCAAATATGGCTGACAGTTAGCCCTGGGAAGTGGAAAGTCCCAGCACAGGAACAATGACCCCTGTGAGCACCCCTACCTGGCTAGGGCTCTGAATTTGTTTATTAATTTCAGAAGTTCATAGTGGGCTCTTGGCATTTTTTCTATGTTCATAGTGTCAGGTGTAATATCTTTTTTTCTTTTCTTTTTTAAATAAAAGCTTCCAGCGAATTTGAACTATGCTCTTTTTTGGTTGTTAAGATTTTGAAATTGACTTTTACAAAAATAGTGAGAGGGATAGTGAGAAACATGGAAGTGAGAGTAAAACATTGATTGCCTGCCTCCTGTATGCCCCCGACCAGGGATGGAACCTGCAAACCCAGCATTTGCCCTGACCAAGAACATAATAGGCAACCTTTTGATGCATGGGATAACATCCAACCAACTCAGCCACACTGGCCAGGGCTGAGTTGTAATCTTTTTATTTCTTTTTAAATTTATTTTAGTCTTTTTTTTTTTTAATGTTGAAACCTTTTTTTCTGTTTCTTTTTTACAATCTTAGTTGTTGAGAGTATTATAGATGTTTCCCCTTCTCTCCCCCCATTGCTTCCCTCCACCCGGTTCCTGCCCCACCCCACATCTTCACCATCGTCTTGTTTGTTTCCATAGGTAATGCATATAATATCTTTGGTTAATCTCTTCCCGCCCCCTACCCCTTCCCTCTGAGATTCATCAGTCTGTTCTATGTTTCCATGCCCTTGATTATATTTTATTCACCATTTTATTTTGTTCATTAGATTTCTTGTTTATTTTGATTTTTAGATTCAATTGTTGATAGATACGTGTTTATTGCCATTTTATTGTTCAGATTTTTTCTTCATCCTTTATTCTTCCTCTTCCTCTTCTTAAAGAATAACCTTCAACATTTCATGTGGAAGTGGTTTGGTGGTGATGAACTCCTTTAGGTTCTTCTTATTTGTGAAGCTCTTTATCTGACCCTCAATTCTAAATGTGAGCTTTGCTGAGTAGAGTAATCTTGGGTGTAGGTCCTTGCTATTCATCACTGAATATTTCTTGTCACTCCCTTCAGGCCTGCAAAGTTTCTGTTGAGAAATCAGCTGATAGTCATATGGGCACTCCCTTGTAGGTAACTAGCTGCTTTTCTCGCTGCTCTTAAGATTCTCTCTTTGTCTTTAACCCTTGGCATTTTAATTATGATGTGTCTTGGTGTGGGCCTCTTTGGGTTTTTCTTGTTTGGGACTCTTTGTGCATCCTGGACTTGTAAGTTATTTCTCTTCTGGTTGGGTGTTTTTTGCTTCCTCATATTTCAAATCGTTGATTTGATTCTCAGAATCCTCTACTGTTGAATCCCTGTAAATTATTCTTCATTTCTATTAGTGTATGCTTAATTTCTTACTAGTCTTTTTTGTGTGTCTTTTATGTTCTCACTGAGATCCTTGAAAGTCTCACTTAAGTCCCTTGAAGCTCTCATTAAGTCCTTTAAAGCACTCATTAAGGTCCTTGAATAACCTTAGAGCCTTTGTTTTGAACTCTGTGTCTAGTAGCTTGCTTGCTTCCATTTCTTTCATTTGTGACATGTTTCTTTGTCTTCACATTTTGGCTGTTTCCCTGTGTTTATTTCTATGTATTGGGTAAACCTGCCATGTCTCCTGGAATTGGAAGCGTGACCTTATGTAATAGGTGTCCTATAGGACCCAGTGGCTCAGCCTCCCCATTCACCTGAGCTGGGCATTCTAGGTGCACCCCTTTGTGGGCTGTGTGCACAGTCTTGTTGTAGTTGAGCCTTGATTGCTGTTGGCCTCACTGGGAGGAATTGGCCTATAGACCAATTGGCTGTGAAGACCAGCTGTGTCTACAATGGAAGAGGTGCTGTGTAAGAAATACCCCTAGGGAGCAGGACTTGTTTCAGTGGGGCTTTGGTGCTCACTGAGTCTGCCTCTTGAGTATGTCGCTCCTGAATGTGTAGAGTTATAATCTGGTATGGTCTGCATCACTGTCTTGTTTTTGATGTACAGACCTTTCACCATTTTGGTGGAATTTATTCCCGAGTATTTTATTGTTAATTCTACTGCAGACTTAACTACTTTCTTCATTTCTCTATCAAAGAATTTATTATTAATGTGTAGAAATGAAACTGATGTTTATGTGTTGATTTTTACATCCTGTAACCTTTCCAAATTTATTTTTTCTTTAAACTTTTTATTAATTTTAGAGAAAGGAAGGAAGACAGAGATAGACAGAAATAGAGAGGGAAACATTGACCTGCTGTTCCACTGATCTATGCATTCATTGACTGCCCTCTGCATTTGTCCTGAAGGGAGATCAAACCTACAACCTCAGGTATTGGGACCACTCTTCACTGACCGAGCCACCTGGCTAGGGCTCTGAATTTGTTTATTAATTTCAGAAGTTCATAGTGGGCTCTTGGCATTTTTTCTATGTTCATAGTGTCAGGTGTAATATCTTTTTTTCTTTTCTTTTTTTAATAAAAGCTTCCAGCAAATTTGAACTATGCTCTTTTTTGGTTGTTAAGATTTTGAAATTGACTTTTACAAAAATATGAGAGGGATAGTGAGAAACATGGAAGTGAGAGTAAAACATTGATTGCCTGCCTCCTGTATGCCCCCGACCAGGGATGGAACCTGCAAACCCAGCACTTGCCCTGACCAAGAACATAATAGGCAACCTTTTGATGCATGGGATAAGGGAAAAAACCACCCCCGAGTTCCTGCACCAATGCTGGATAATCCAGTTCCTTCCCGCATGTCCCTGGATCCCCCAAAGCCATGCTACACTGGAGCTCAGAGGGATCGTGTCCACGTTTGTGCACTGGCCCTTTAAGATGAACACCCAGGTCTCTATCAACCTCCGTATCACTCAGCCACAATTCCTGCTTGTTTTTACAGCCTAAAGTTACAGGGACTTCTCTTGCCAGCTCTACAACCCTGAACTGGGGGGTCTGGTGTGGGGCTGGGACCCCTTGCTCCTCACAGGGGGCCTCTGCAACCGAGATATTCTGATTAAAAAAACATGGGTGTCGGACCAGCCCCTTCCAGGCCTCTGCCCTCCTACCAGTCTCAATGTGCTTTTTTCTTTACTTCTCTAGTTGTAGGATTTCCATTCAGCCAGCTTCAGGTGGTTCTAAATGATGGTTGTTCTGTATTATAGTTGTAATTTTGATGTGGTTGTATTCAGTCTTGTTTCTTTTGTTTTAGTCTAGCTAAAGATTTGCCAATTTTGTTTATATTTTAACTAGTGGCTCGTTGCACGAAGATTCGCACAATAGGCCTTCCTTCCCCTGGCTGCCGGCACCAGTTTTCCTGTGTCACCTGGGACCCAGGCCTTTGGTCTGGCCGCAGCAGCGAGGCTTGGCTTCTCCGCTCCAGCTGCTCCCAGCCCCTCCTTTTTTTTTCTTCCAGCTCCTTGAGCGGAGCCCAGGCCCCCAGCCCCTCCTTGAGTGGAGTCCAGGGCTGGTGGAAAGCTTGGCTTCCTCTGTCGCCGGGAGCAACCCAAGCCTCCTGCT
>NW_005370517.1:160955-162557 GCF_000412655.1 Myotis brandtii
GCTGGACAAAATCTCCAGGCGTTCTTGCTGGCTGAATATCTGGTATGCTTGCCTGGATTTCGTTTTCTACTAAGCGCACAGACTGCTTGTCTGCCGTCTCCCGGCATCCCATGTGAGACTGGATCTGGTGGACCAACTTGTGTGTTTGCTGGCACAGCCGGGTCCGGCTCCGGCTTCCTCCGAACCTGATTCTGCTTCTTGAGTGTGTCCCTTATGGATTCGAGGAGTTGAAATCTGCAGTTTGTTGGGTTAGGCTGCAAAAGTGCAGGTAGTTCCTTTTGTGCCACTGGCACAGCTTGGGTGGAGATGTAAATTGAGTAGAGCGGGGTCTCAGGGAATCACCAGGGCGGAGCAAACAGCAATGGCGTCTCTGCGACTCTGCGTCTCTGTGTCCCTGAGTGCCGGCGAGGAGCTCCGCGAGAAAGCCACCCTTGCTGTCCGACCTGCTTCAAGGCCGTCCCGCCTCTCCCTGTAGCGTCTGGGACCTCAGAATCTCGCCCCAAACAAGCTCAGTTGATTCGAGAGTTTGTAAGCCCTTCCGATTGAAAAAAACCGCGCATCCAGTTGCAGCCCGCCTGGCGCGCGACTCCGTACTTCTATTCTTGGCGCCTCTGCACATCCTACTCAGTCTCAATGCTCTTCTTTCTTTTCTTCCAGTTGTAGAACTTCCACTGGGCCAGCTTTCCCATGGTTCTGAATGATAGCTGTTTGTCTTATAGTTGGTAGTTTCAATGTTGTTGTGGGAGACAGCACGCACAGGTCTATACCTTATGCTGCCATCTTGGTTTTCCTTTTTTTTTTTCTTTGTTAGCTTTGGGTTTCTTTAGTTTTCTGAGGTACAATATTAGATTGTTCATATGAGATCTTTTTTCTTAATGTAGGCATTTATCTCTATAAAATTTCCTCTTAGAATTCCATTTCATGCATTTTATACACAAGTTTTGGTAGATTGTGTTTCTGTTTCCTTTACCTTCATCTAATTTTGAGTTCTCTTTGTGTTTTTTATTTCTTTTTTTGTCTTTGATCCACTGATTGTTTAGGAGTGTGTTAGTTTCACATATTTGTGAATTTTCCAGCTTTCTTGAAACTACAATTGATTTTTGCTTTCCTACATTGTGATACTTAACATGATTTCTTCTCAAAGTTTGAGACATTTTTTCACCTAATGTAGAGAATGTTTCATGTGGGCTTGACAAGAATTCATGCAAAAGTAGGCCTTCTTTCCCCCAGCTTCTGGCACTTGCTTCCCCTGGGGACCCAGGCTGCTGGCACTGGCTTCCCTCAGGCACCCGGGACCCAGGCTTCCCTCCTCCCGCCGCGGGCAGGCAGCCGGGATCCAGGCTGCTTCCCTCCTCCAGCCACCTGCAGGCACCCGGGACCCAGGCCGGCTTCCCTTGGGCCTTCCACAGGCACCCAGGACCCGGGCTGGCTTCCTTCCAGCCCAGGCTGTCAGGAAGAACGTCCGGAATGACATCTGGAAGACGTCTGGTCTAATTAGCATATTACCCTTTTATTATTATAGACTAGAGGTCCGGTGCACAAAAATTTGTGCACTCGGGGGGGTCCCTCAGCCTGGCCTATGCCCTCTTGCAGTCTGGGACC
>NW_005370517.1:163232-164877 GCF_000412655.1 Myotis brandtii
TGGGATTTATTTACCTTCTATAATTGAAACTTTGTAGCCTTGAGTGGAGCTCAGAGCTGGCCAGGGCGGGTGGGAAGCCTGGTTTCCTCCATCGCTAGGGGCAACCCAAGCCTCCTGCTCGCTCCAGCTCCTTGGCTGCCGGCCACCATCTTGGTTGTGTTAATTTGCATATAGTCGCTCTGATTGGCTGGTGGGCGTGGCTTATCACATAGCAAAGGTGGGGTCAATTTGCATGTTTGTCTTTTATTAGTGTAGATGATATTAGGTTAAGTTTCTAAGGAAGTGACAGAATAAAACACCGATATTAATTGTCAATCCTAAATGACTTTACCCGTTGCAACTGAAACTTTCAGTGAGGTTTCTATTCATAAGTACAGTTGATTGCTGCTTTTACGTAGATTTATTCATGTTTTCCATTTAGAATCTTTAAAATTTTTGTAAGTTCCTTTAAAGAAGAAATAATTCACATATGAACAACATAAGCACTGAGCTGATAATGATCCTCTCACCCATCTTGGATTAACTGAGGAAGTATTACAATTGACAGTGATGTTTTTCCTGATAAAGCCATTTTATAAAATGGCACAATATAAATTTTCCGCATCAGAATTAAAGATGGGAGAATCAGATTACAATATATTTTGTGAGGAAAACATGTTTGTTTCTCAAAACAGTGTTTTCAATCATTTTACAAGCTAACAATTTTTTAGAGAGCCAGACAAATTTAAATGAAGGAACGATTATTTCTAGATGTTAAGAGAATGAGTACATACAGTAAATTTTGGTTGATCCTTAAGCAATTTTTGTAGGAAGTTTATAGAAAACCTAGCTCAATTTCAAGATTGTGTTTAACAGTAAAGGTAGAAATAGAGGCTAGGCCTCTGATTCTCAGTTTAGAGGATAATAGGTGATATTGTCCCAAAAGGGAAAAAGAAATTTCTTTCTTTTGGTAGATAATGTTAGTAAATTATTTTTGAAATACCTAATATGACTTCCCTTCGAAATCTTTGACATTTGTGAGTCTTTAGAGACTAAGGTTTTTAGTTCTATCCCCAACCCTCAATATAAAAATTCAGGGGAGCTAGTTTTTAATTCAAAGAAAAAAAGGTTAATCTTAATTTTAAAGTAACATGAGTTTTATTCTGCACTGTTACATAAACCAATTAGATAGCTGTGAAGTCCTTTGAAATACAACAGAGGCCATTATATCTCATAAGTTTCGCACATGCATCTGCAGTGAGATTTATATGACTAGAATTTACCCCACACTTTTGCAAAGTAAAAATTTAAATGTCTCAGTCTAATTTTTCATAAGGCCAGCTATTCAAAATATCAAACTTATTACAGAGAGATGATGATTAACCTCACTTATTGTTTGCTATGAAGTTAGCCCCAGATTCAAGTATTTTTAATATTTATCCCACGTCTTTGTACTGGCTGAGGTGAAAGCTACAAAATTTACATAACTCTGATTGGCATTTTCCCCTGTGTATATTTTTGGTCACCAACTTCTACTCTCATATGCAATCTTAAGAGATCAGGTAGTTTTATGTAGTCATCATATAGTAGCTTAGAACATACCATGTAAAAGTAAAATTATTTTCAAGTTTCTTTGTTTTTATTTTATTTTAAATTTATTTTATTG
>NW_005370517.1:164969-167593 GCF_000412655.1 Myotis brandtii
GCATGTGCCCGCAACCAAGGTACATGCCCTTGGCCGGAATCGAACCTGGGACCTTTCAGTCCGCAGGCCGACACTCTATCCACTGAGCCAAACCGGTCAGGGCAAGTTTCTTTGTTTTTAAAGTGTTGCATGTGCAGTATTAAATCAACTTTCAGGTTACAGAAATCCATAATGATGACAAGTAATACTTTTATAAAAGATCAGCAAGCAGTTAAACAAGAATAATTTTTTCAAGTATGAAGACATTAAAAGATGAAAAAAACTCATTAGGCACATTCTAATCCAAATAATGCTAAAAATAAAATGTTCACTTGTATATTTAAGGAAGGATATAGAGGTCCTAAGAAGGAATGTCAGATTGTCAGAGACAAATATTGGTATATAAACTCAAAATGGTTTTGAATTTTTTGGTAACAAATATTGTCTGACAAAACAGGAACAAAAATACTTATCAAAAATAAGGCAACAAGTCTGTCCACTGTTCAGAAGCTATATCATAGAATGTTTTGGGGGAAATTTCATAGCCAATAGTTACTTCATCCATGTTATCATCACTGTCTGCACAAAATCATCTCCAGTGTCAAAGTATGAATGAATGTAGTCATTTTCCTCTTCTTGCTCTTCTTCATCATATTCCTCTTCTCCGGTATCATCTTCCTCATGATCAGGATCTTTGTTACCTTTCTCCTTTCTTCCTTCTTGCTCTTCACTTTCCTCATTGAATTTTCCACCGTCGCCAGTTTTCCAATTTCTCAGCAAATTGTCAGTATTAGTGAGTGAGGTGTCTTTGTCTGGATCATTCAGCTTTTTGGATTTGGGACCTGCTTTCTTTGTATTTTTTCCTTGGCATCATCTCTTGAGAGTTCACTCTTTGTACACCTTCATATATCTTTTACCATATCTTTCAATATCTTGTTTGTCTTCAGATAACATAATGTATATTCCACCAATGGACTGTTACACTATTGTGTGTTTGATGGCATTCTCAGCTGTACCAGTGAGATTAACAGTTTCCTCTGTATTCGTGTTTCTATTTACTATTCTTTCATTTCATCTTGAAGAACTTCTTTTCGCATTTGTAATAAGTCAGGTTGAGTGGCGATGAACTTCCTTAGGTTTTGTTTGTCTGAGTAAGTATTTCTTCTTCTTTCTAAAGAACAGGTTTTCTGGCTAATGTATTAATGTTTTTTTATGAAGTATTTTGAATATATCATTTTATTTTCTCCTGGACGGCAAGATTTATTGGGTCAAGTCTACTTAAAACCCTTATTCGGTCGTTTTCCGGTATGCAAGGAGTTTCCCTTGTGCTTTCACAATTCTCTTTGCCTTTGGTTTTCTGATACTTTGATTATGCTGTGTCTTGGTGAAGTCCAGTTTGCATTGGATCTATACAGGGACCTGTGAGAGTGCATGCACTTGATTATTCACATCTCTTATTTGGGGAGTCTATCTTCAGCTTGTTTTTTAAAATAAACTTTCTGCACCTTTTTCTTTTTCCCTCCCTGTTCTTTCTCTCTGTCTCTTCCCGTCCCCCAGTATTTCCTAGGATTCCCATAATGCAGTATTGGCTCTCTTAAAGGTGTTACTTAATTTACATTGCTGTATTCTTTACATTTATTTTTCTTTTTTTCTCTCCCCCTGGATTTATTTTAAATGACATGTCTTTGACATCACGTATTCTTTCATGTCTGATTTTGATACTCTTCATTCCATTTTTTCATTTCACTCATTGTAATTTGTCAACTCCAGCATTTGTTTCATTCTTTTTTTTTTTTTTTTTTTATGATTTCTGTCTATCTGATATTCTCCTTTTGCTTCTGTGTTGGTTTCTTTATTATGTTGGTTCTATTTGTGTTTTCTTGTAGCCCATGGTTGTTTTTAAAAGTAAATATTTTAAATGGATTCCTCATCAGGCTGTACATAGATCTCCATTAGTTTTGTATTGATTAGTGGAAAATTATTATGTTGTCATGGTGGTGTCTTTGTTTTTAGTATTTGATTCAGACCTGTGTTGCTGCCTCTACATTTGATGAAGCAGTTGCCCTTTTATTCCTTTCAGCCTTAGGGACCAATTCTGGCCGTGAGAAATAGATTTATCTGTATATGGAATCAAAGGTGTTCGCTGGGAGAGGTGTTGTTTTGATCTTGAGAACAGGTTCAACAGCCTTGCCTCCTTGATGTCCTATGAACTGAGGTCATAACAACAATGTATGAGTCCACAGTGGATTTGGCAGCAATTTTTTTTCCATGACAATTGAGGGTCTTGGAGTCTGTGGTGGAAAATACTGCTTAGGTATACTGATTTTTGTTTCTTTTCTTGAGTAGGTTGCGGCCAAAGATATTTCTTTTATAATTCATGCCAACAAACTGAGTCCTTTGATGTGTTGTGGGGAGTTCACAGATGTTACATGGACTTTTGTGGTTTTTTAAAACAAAATTTTCCAGCGATTTGTATAGAAAAGGCCACCAGCATCAGTGGCTGATAGAGGTAACTCCAAACCTTGTTTTTTTGTGTTTTTTTTTTAAATATATTTTATTGATTTTTTACAGCGAGGAAGGGAGAGGGATAGAGAGTCAGAAACATCGATGAGAGAGAAACATCGATCAGCTGCCTCCTGCACACC
>NW_005370517.1:169345-173989 GCF_000412655.1 Myotis brandtii
GAAGCATTCCGTCAGTGGTGTGGACAGGATCTCCCTTGCAGAGGGCGGCAATTTCAATGCCTCGCAGAAGCGTTTTACCTGCGGAGAGGTTGGGCCGGACATCCTTATGGGGTCAGGACATCACCAAAAGGCTACTCAGACCGGGGACAAGTCAAATGAAATATCGATGCCTGCCATGACTTTTCAAAGCAGAAAAAATTATTACACCAGGAAAGAATATAAGAGAGCGATTGGCCGCAAGCACACGTTTGTTCAAGACAAGAGCGCTTGTACTAGAAGACAGCGTTTCGTGTGCCATGAATGTGGAAAGTATTTTACCAGATTGTCTAGTCTTTTTTATCACCAGAGACTTCACACTGGAGAAAAGCCCTTTAAGTGCAGTGAATGTGGGAAATCTTATACCGGTAGCACCGGTCTCCTTTATCATCAGAGAATTCACACTGGAGAAAGGCCCTATGAGTGCAGTGAATGTGGGAAATCTTTTAGCAGGATCGATTCCCTTCGTATTCACCTGAGAGTTCACAGTGGCGAAAGGCCTTATAAGTGCCATGAATGTGGGAAATCTTTTACCACTAGCACTGGTATTCGTCATCACCAGAGATTTCACACTGGAGAAAAGCCGTATAAGTGCAGTGACTGTGGGAGATCTTTTACCAGCAGCACTAGCCTTTGTTATCATCAGAGACTTCACAGAGGAGAAAGGCCTTATGAGTGCAGCGAATGCGGGAAATCTTTTACCTGTAGTAGTAGCCTCCGTTATCATCAGAGATTTCACACCGGAGAGAGGCCTTATCAGTGCAGCGAATGTGGGAAAACTTTCACCATGATTAGATGCCTTCGTCGTCATCAGATCATTCACACAGGAGAGAGGCCTTATGAGTGCAGCGAATGTGGCAAGTCTTTTACCATGATCCATTATCTTCGTCGCCATCACAGTGTTCACACTGGAGAAAGACCTTATGAGTGCAGTGAATGTGGCAAATCCTTTACCACGATTTATAGCCTTCGTAATCATCGGAGATTTCATACAGGAGAAAAAGCCTTACAGTGCAGTGAATGCGGAGAATCGTTTTCCATGCTCTATTCCCTTCGTAGTCACCAGAGAGTTCACACTAGAGAAAGGCCTTATGAGTGCCGTGAGTGTGGGAAATCTTTTATCAGTAGCAGTGGCCTCCGTTATCACCAGAGACTTCACACTGGAGAAAGGCCTTATGAGTGCGGTGAATGTGGGAAATCTTTTACCAAGAACCAATCCCTTCTTTATCATCAGAGAATTCACGCCAGACAAGGCCCTTATGAGTGCAGTGAATGTGGAAAAACTTTTACCGGTATCCTAAGCCTTCGTAGTCACCAGAGAGTTCACACTAGAGAAAGGACTTAGGAGTATAGTTCATGTGGCAAATTTTGTACCCAAAATTCTAACCTTATTCTGCACATAAGGCTTCACATGGGAAGAAGGTTGTATATGCATAGGGAAATGTACAATTTTTAAGGTCAGTCTTAACAATACTATAGGAAACTCTGTTTGTCTGACTTGAATCTCATACATTCGAATGTCAAAGTAGGGAGATTCCCTATAAACTTATCTGAAAATCATGTGTGTGTATGTTGCACTTTCTAATTTACACAGGTGTCCTGCCAGATCTATGTCCCCGAATGTGTCTATTGCTGAAGCAATGTCACCTGTACCACCTATACCAGCGGTTCTCAACCTGTGGGTCGCGACCCCTTTGGCGGTCGAACAACCCTTTCACAGGGGTCGCCTAAGACCATCAGAAAATACATATTTTCAGTGGTCTTAGGAACCGAGACACCGCTCCTCTATCCATCTCCAGGCGGGTCCGCCCACATGCAGATACGCCCACATACGAGCACCCGGCGTATTAAAGGGTCGCGGCATTAGGAAGGTCGAGAACCACTGACCTATACGGTGTCCTCAGATGGCATCAGTCACCATCCTCATCGGCGCAGGGAAGCTAACTCTGTTCTCTGATTTGTTGGAGACTAGGACCAGCCTTTTCTTAGATGTGTATTTGCTACCCCTGTATCCGTAGTAAAATGTCTGGTTAATCGTCCTGCCTAATCTGGTATGAGTTTTGGCAATTTTCTTTAACAGAAGGGAAGCGGGACAACAAAGATGGATGTTGGAATTTCACTCATTTTGTGCCATTTTTTGCTTTATAAAATAAATGTTTCTTTCCTGTTTTGGATTAATATACTTTAATTTTTTAATGCTGTACACCACGCAATGAACACTACTTCTAACCCGCACTACTGACATTCTCCATCACTTTCAGAAGACCAGTCATCTGATAAGGCCACAAGCCCTTGCTTTGTAGTGTTCCCCTATTTGCCTAGTTTCCGCTCATGGGTGTTCTTGGGTTGGAACATGGGTCTAAGGAGGCCAGATGCTTTGGAGCCCCAAAGCCAGTGCAGAAGGAAATAGGAGGGCAGTGATCAAACTCCCCGTGCCCTGGATCAGGCATCCTGGATTTGAACTTCAGTTCTCAAATATCCCTGGACTCACAGAGAAACGACGCCTCTCTCTGGTCTGGGTTTCTGGTTTCTCCTGGGTAAAACAAGCATAAGGTGTGTTTCCACCCCTGAGCTCTCGGAGGTGAAGAGCTAAGATTTATTTTTGCAGCCTGTGTTGACTTGAGCAACTCATCCCTCTGCCTGCACAGGCATTCCCAGGCCAGGCACCCCTCACTCCCACAATGCCCACAAGCACCTTTGTATGTTATAGAAAGAAAAGTGGCTTTTAAGAATCTGATGTCCCGCCCTAGCTGGTTTGGCTCAGTGGATAGAGCATCAGCCTGTGGACTGAAGGGTTCAATTCCAGTCATGGGCACATGCTACAGTTGCGGGCTCAATCCCCAGTAGGGGGCAAGCAGGAGGCAGCCGATCAATGATTCTCTCTCATCATTGATGTTTCTATCTATCCCTCTCCCTTCGTCTCTGAAATCAATAAAAATATATTTTAAGGAAAAAATCTGATGTCCCACCAGCAAGGAAGCAGGTGCTGCGGGCCCTGAGGTTTCAGTACGGGGTCCAAACCTGGGAGTCTCCAGGTGACTCCTAGAGCTCCCTGAATCTCGGTTGGCTGAATGTGACGTGAAGCTGATGATGGAGCTTGCTTTGGCCTTTGAAGATCAATAAAAGTAACAGGGAGTACTTGTTTTTGCCAGGATTCCAGTGTGAGCTTTTTGAGCATTTTCTCTTTTAATTCTCAAAACAACCTGAAAAGTGGAAACTAATTTTGCTGAAAAAAGTTCAGTATTAGAGGAATGAAGTAGATTCCCCAAGTTTACACCACAGACAAGTGTCAGATTCAAGGGGCTGGATTTTAACCATTATTTTCTCCAGCATCAGACACAGTCTCTACCACTGATGAGCAGCCCTCACTGGAGCAGGTACAGTATGAGGACCAGGGTGGCTCAGCTGCAGCTCCTGTTTCCATGGTTGAAGTTATGCGTTTCCTCCCATTCCCTTTACATCTCAGAGCACTTCCCTTGGCTTCCCTCCCTGTGTTCAGGGCAACACCATTATTTGTTACCTTTAGCAGTTTCTCCAATGGAACCTTCTCTGAGACTTAGCAACGATTTGACTGCCTCCCCTTTGATCCCAGATTGGAGTTTAACCCTCAGGAGACCTCAGTCATTTGGGCTTGGTCTCTGCACCTTCACCCACATTTGGGGTGTCTGGCTGTGATCCCATCCACTGTGATGAATTTCATGCCTCAGACTTTGCAAGTGCTGTTTGTGGGTGGCATTGACATTCACTCTTTAGGAGAGAGGACAACGGGATGTGAATTCTGGGACCAAATTTACGGAAGTGATGCTGAAGACCTACAGGATCCTGGTCTCATTGGTGAGTGCTCACCTCTCTTCATTCAGGGACGCACTGCTCAGGTGATTCTGTCCTCTCTATCCCTACTGGCTCTATGAGACAACGGTAGTCACCCTGTTTCCCCTGCAGCCCTGATAGTGTTCTGGACCCATGGCTTACTTTCCAATCTCCTGTGTCTGTACTATGGATTTTGGGGTGGGAACATAGCCCTGAACACAAACTCTCACCACAGTGCACAGCACACTGGGCCTCCACTGAGATCCTACTCCAGTATCTAGTTATGGAAAGAGACAAGTACACTTTTTAGGATATAATCCTATATAATAAAACCCTAATATGCAAATCGAATGAACGGTGGAATGACCGGTCGCTATGACGTACACTGACCACCAGGGGGCAGACGCTCAGTGCAGGAGCTGCCCCCAACCCGCAGGCCCTGACCAGCAGCAGTGGTGGAGGGGGGCGGGGCCCAGGACTGGCGAGCGGGTGACACCAGGCCACCAGCCAAGGCATATACCAGTGGGGGCCTCCCGATAGCCCCGCTGGTCACCTCACAGATCGGCCCTGATTGCCAGCCAGGCCTGGGGACCCTACCCATGCATGAAATTTGTGCACCGGGCCTCTAGTCTATATATAAGGAAAATCAAAAGTAGGTCATTTTATTTTATTTATTTTTTAAAAATATATTTTATTGATTTTTTACAGAGAGGAAGGGAGAGGGATAGAGAGTTAGAAACATCGATGAGAGAGAAACATCGATCAGCTGCCTCTTGCACACCCCCCACTGGGGATGTG
>NW_005370517.1:174489-178638 GCF_000412655.1 Myotis brandtii
TGGCTGCTGGCCGCCATCTTGGTTGGGTTAATTTGCATATAGTCGCTCTGATTGGCTGGTGGGCGTGGCTTAAGGCATAGCAAAGGTGCGGTCAATTTGCATGTTTGTCTTTTATTAGTGTAGATATATATATGATAAAATACAATTCTGTGGTGAGAATGCAATGGACATTTGATTTCAAGGAAAAAACAATAAATTTTCTTTAGATTAAAGAAAAATATACACTTATTTTGTTGTGTTATGTGTTTAATGATTGATGGTAAATCCAATGAACGTCTTTAAAAGTGTACTTTTAAAAAAAAGTTTTATTATTTTGTGTGAGAAAAGATATGGAATTTGCTTGCTCAACTAATATGACCTACAAACCCATATTCCTTGCCTTGTGGCAATTTTGGGAACATGTATTTTAGAGCACTTCTAGAAATAAAAAGAAACAAAAACCTACTCTTGCCACTGGGGCGGGGGGGAAGAGGGGGAAATGGCTTGTAAATTCTAGATGTGGTGTTTCATGTTTATGTAGGAGTATCGTATTTGTCCAGATGTTATTTGTATATATAGAGTAATTGGAAATAGGTGCTAAACTATATATATGGGATGTTGCTTCTAAAATATATTTAAGAAGAGTATATAGATGCAGGCTATGTGGTGAAAATTAGAACAACATCCCTCATGTATCTTTTATATTAATAAAAGAAGTTGATATCATGTTAAACAGGACTGTGTTGTTACTGGAATTGCTGCCATTGGAGGATGTGGCTGTGGAGTTAAGTTGGGAGGAGTCCCAGCTCCTGAGCCCTGCTCACAAAGACCTGTATTGGGACATGACGTTGGAGAACTCTGTCAATCTTTTTTCACTGGGTAAGGAGAGCTCCCTGTGTCATTTAGAGGTGCCGGGTCACTGGCCTTTGCTCTAACATTTTCTGAAAGTTTTGCAGTCACTGTGGTCATCTGAAGGTCGAGACTTTCAGCCCCCGCTCTGGCCCCTAACAAAAGGGTATAATGTCCTCTATCCTGAAGGAGAAGTTTTACTTTGCATACGAGAAATTCTTTTGTCTCTAAAATGTCATGTTTCCCATCTTCACATCCTACAAGTCACCATATCTAGGTCTTCTATGAACAGGGTATCACACTACCAGACTAGATGCGCTGTCCAAGTTGCAACATGGAGAACAACCATGGATAATAAAGAATGAAATCTATACTAGAAGCAGTCCAGGTGAGTGAGTGAGAACCAGCAAGAGAGTGGCCATAGGAGTCATATTCTAGTCATTAAGGGATGGTGTCTGCCCTGGCTACTTGGTTGGACATTGTCCCTTGTACCAAAAGTTGCCAGTTCAATTCTGGGTCAGGGCATATGCCTGAATTGTGGGCTTGATCCTCAGTTGGGGGTGTACAGGAGGCACCCAATTGATGTTTCACTCTCATATCAATGTCTCTCTCTCTCTCTGTCCCTCTCCTTTCATCTCTTTATAAAAATCAATTTAAAATATTTTTAAAAACATTTTTATATGTTTTCTTTTATTTCAGATAGAGGAAGGGAGAGGGAGAGAGAGAGATAGAAACATCAAAAATGAGAGAGAATCATCAATCGGCTACCCCCTGCACGCCTTCCTACTGGGAATTGAGCCCACAACTGAGGCATGTGCCCTAACTGGAAATCAAACCTTGACCTCCTGGTTCATGGGTTGACTCTCAACCACTATGCCACACGGCCGGGCAATAAAAAAATAATATTCTTTTAATTTAAAAGAGAGAGAAGGGTCACAGCTTTGAGGGTATCCAAGGCTAGGTAAACCGCTCCTCCACATGTGGATTTCCTGACTCTCAATCACTACACCACACGGCCAGGCAATAAAAAATAATATTTTTTTAATTTAAAAGAGAGAAAAGGGTCACAGCTTTGAGGGTATTCAAGGCTAGGTAAACCGCTCCTCCACATGTGGATTTCCTGAGATGAGAATTTTTTGTGGGTGTTTTTGTTTTAAATATACTCCTTGTTGCCCAGCTGGCATGGCTCAGTGATTGAGTGTCGACCTATGAACCAGGAGGTCATGGTTTGATTCCCGGTCAATGCAGATGCCTGAGTTGCAGACTCAATCCCCAGTGTGGGGCGTGCAGGAGGCAGCCAATTGATGATTTTTCTCTCATCATTGTTGTTTCTTTCTTTCCCTCTCCCTTCCTCTCTGAAATCAATTTTTAAAAATATTTTTAAAAAATAAATATACTGGCCCTAACTGGTTTGGCTCAGCAGATAGAGCGTCGGCCTGCGGACTCAAGGGTCCCAGGTTCGATTCCGGTCAAGGGCATGTACCTTGGTTGCGGGCACATCCCCAGTGGGGAGTGTGCAGGAGGCAGCTGATCGGTGTTTCTCTCTCATCGATGTTTCTAACTCTCTATCCCTCTCCCTTCCTCTCTGTAAAAAATCAATAAAATATATTTTAAAAAATAAATATACTTCTTGTTTCTTCTTGGATCTGATACTTTTTGACCTTACATCTTAATGGTATGGGATGGTTGACAATAAAGGCATTCTCATGAAGGAATTTGTTATTTTCTTTATTCCTAAGAATCAGGAAAGTTGAGTCATCTGCAAGAGTACTCTCAAAACCTATGAGTTCTGAAGAACATTCAACAATGCAGTGAAAGCAATGCACTTAGGAATACTGTTCATCTGAGTGAAACAAATATGGCCTAAAAAATGAAAAAAAAAAACTTTTTTTAAATGAAAAATTTTAAAAGAAAGTAAAAAACAAATGTGGCTGTAATTTTGCACTTATGTAGGAAATCTTTGAAATCAAGGTTAAGTTTAATTAACCAGAAGAGAAGATAGGAAATTAAAGAACCCCACTGAGTTTAATGGAGATGAGAAATCCTTTCTACACGGTAAATCATGAGCACTTGCACACCGGAGTTGAAATCCCTGAAAGGGAAAAACAGATCAGCACTGAATTCCAAGTCTTTAAGCATCATCTTAATTGATGTTCAAATCCCTATAAGTGAACAATAGACTTCCAATTAAAGTTTATATGATGCATCTGAGTTCCTTTTTATTTCCAAGGCTTGCCCTATATTCCTGTTTTATATTGGCCGCATACATATATGATGGTGGAAGCAGGTCATTTATGTGATAACATTTTCCAGACTGTAATGCACTATAATGCAGGCATATCTCGTTATTATGACTGGCTGTATTGGAGTCATAGATAATGTGTTTTAATCGCCAGGGACTCCAGTCCCTTCATCAGGAAAGGATGACAACTTGCCTTAGAGCAGCGGTTCTCAACCTGTGGGTCGCGACCCCTTTGGGGGTCCAACGACCCTTTCACAGGGGTCGCCTAAGACCCTCAGAAAACATATATATAATTACACATTGTTTTTGTGATTAATCACTATGCTTTCATTATGTTCAATTTTTTGTAACAAAAATACATCCTGCATATCAGATATTTACATGACGATTCTTAACGGTAGCAAAATTACAGTGATGAAGTAGCAATGCAAATAATTTTATGGTTGGGGGTCACCACAACATGAGGAACTGTATTAAAGGGTCGCGGCATTAGGAAGGTTGAGAACCACTGCCTGGGCCTTTACCCTTGGAGGGAGATGGGAAAAACTCTGGTTTTTAAAATTATTATTATTGATTCAGACAGGAAGGGAGAGGAAGAGAAAGATAGAAACATCAATGATGAGAGAGAATCATCGATTGGTTGCCTCCTGCACACCCCCCACCGGGGATTGAGCCCACAACCCTGGCATATGCCCTTGACCAGAGTCGAACCGGGGACCCTTCGCTCCGCAGGCAGACGCTCTATCCACTGAGCTAAACCAGCTGGGGCTGCAAGACAGGTTTTGTAATGCGTCCGATTTAGCTAATGAAGGGTCAGAAGAGGTGTTTCCAGCGAAGCTCAACGCGCAGGGGCGGGCTTTCCGGCTCCTCCTCACCGCGGGCGTTTTGTCTCCTCCCAGAACCGGCTGAGCTACCAGGCCCGAGGCTGCAGATCGCTGGGTCCTGGTGGAGATGCCCCGAGGGAGAAGGCGCGGGAGTCGTGGCGCTCACAGCACACGCGCGGGTGTGAAGCTCGATGTCCCCGCCCGGGTGACCCGCTCCCGGGCCCGGAAAGGGACCGCCCTTCCCGCGGCGGCCTC
>NW_005370517.1:179210-183332 GCF_000412655.1 Myotis brandtii
CCTGGATCCGGCTGGACTACAAGCTCTCTACACGCCATATGCCAAGTTCATGGGTGAGTCCAGCGAGGTCCAGTGGCATTGGAGCAGGAAGGGGGCAGAGCTGAGGGAATGAACCTGGGGTCTGAAGATGGGAAGGGGCTCTAGCCGGTTTGATTAAGTGGATAGAGCAGTCGGCCTGCCGACTGAAGGGTCCCGGGTTCGATTCCGGTCAAAGGCATGTACCTGGGTTGCGGGCACATCCCCAGTAGGGAGTGTGCAGGAGGCAGCTGATCGATGTTTCTCTCTCATCGATATTTCTAACTCTCTATTCCTCTCCCTTCCTCTCTGTAAAAAAAAAAAAAAATTTTTTTTAATCTATAGGATGGGAAGGGGATAGACATTACACAGTGGTGTGCACATCTGGAGGAAGTGTGAGCTGATAGTTCCAGGGACCTGGTGTGGGGACTTACGGGTGAAGCATAAGCCCAGGTTTGGGTTTGTCTTGGAGGCAGGATCTAGGAGACTGCAGTGGTGTTGCTTGGCAGGAAGGCTGGGGCCCTGCAGGCATCGCCCAGACCGTAAATGGCACTTATATACTGCCTCTCACGCCCCCCCCCCCCCACACACACACACCTCCTTCCCTTCCCGCCCCACTCAGTTGCTGTAGCTCAGGGCAGTAACAGTGATTAATGGGTCTTTGATGAGAGAGCAGCAGCATTAGCATTAGAGCCCTGGGGGAGGTTGAGCCGGGGAAGATGTGTAAGGAGTAGGATTGTGGGGTCTCAGAATGACTGTTGTGGTTTTGAAACTGGACAGCCAATGCGTCCGGGCTGCCTGTCACTGCTTGAGCCAATTCAGCAGAGACAGGGTTGAATCATAGATGAGTGTTTATTCCAGTCATGCCAACAGTATGGGAGGGCAGCGGGCCATACCCCCCAAATCTGCTCTGCCTCTCCCCATAAGCCAGCTGCTCACGTGGGGTACAAGGACAGGGATTTCGTGGGGAAGGAGGCCAAGGGAAATCAGAATGGGTATAATGGTTACAGATTACAGGCATTCTGGACTGGGTCTTTGCAAAAGAAAGGGGCCATCAGAACGTCATTGTTTCATTCCTACAACAAAGTGGTTTATCTTTCCCTGATAGGCAGCTCCTTGCTAAGGAGTTTGGGCTGCATTTCCTGGTGAGCACCCAGGGCCCTGGTACAACTCCCAGCCAGGGTAGACTGTGCTTTGTTTAATGAGAACAAAACAATCACGGTTAACGGAGCATGCTTAATATTTCTTACTAATATTTCTTATAACTGATAGCTAGTCCTCAGTAGTCTATTTCTGCCCCCTTCATTTCCCCGCTGCTATTTCTGTCACCTCATATCTATGACAATAGTTTTATTTTATTTAAAAAAAAATTTTTTTTTATTGATTTTTTACAGAGAAGAAGGGAGAGGGATAGAGAGTTAGAAACATCAATCAGCTGCCTCCTGCACACCCCCTACTGGGGCTGTGCCTGCAACCAAGGTACATGCCCTTGACCGGAATCGAACCCCGGACCCTTCAGTCCGCAGGCCAACGCTCTATCCACTGAGCCAAACCGGTCAGGGCAACAATAGTTTTAGATGAAAAAAATCACACCCTGCAGGACTGTGTTTGCTTCTGCCTTAAAAGCAATTTGTGGGGCTCTGACCTGTTTTGCTCAGTGGATAGAGCGTCGGCCTGCAGACTGAAGGGTCCCAGGTTCGATTCCGGTCAAGGTCATGTACCTTGGTTGGGGGCCCATCCCCAGTAGGGGGTGTGCAGGAGGCAGCTGATAGATGTTTCTCTCTCATCGATGTTTCTAACTCTCTATCCCTCTCCCTTCTTCTCTGTAAAATCAATAAAATATATTTTTTGAAAAAAAGCAATTCATGGGGATGGAACACAGGGAATGTGGGATTTAAAAAGAAGAAGATACTGAATACAGCAGCAAGCAATTAGACAAAACAATAAAACAGGAGAAAAATTAAAAAGAATTCCCATTGACCCAGACAGACAGGGTAGCCAGGAAGTTAAAGCCAAAACACCCTTCTCGATGTTTTACCTTGGAGATGGTTTCCCTAATTTGTTGTTGTTTTCTATCAATTGAGAATTATTCCTTTAAATTCCTCACAACTCGGGTTATGCCGCAACAGCAAATAACCTATTGCTGTGCCCATTTCTCTAGAACTGCCTCCCTGGCCTGACTCGGTTCTTGATTTATCCCCTGTGTAGCCCTGGAGGTGGCCTTCAGGGCTTTTCCCATGCCACAAACCAGCTGGGTCACTTCTACATTAAGGGAGTGAAGCGTAGTAATCCCTCCTTTGGAAAACTGCTATTTGAACCTGTTATTTTTAGATAGTCTCTTATTCTATAAAATATAACTTTGTTTTTTTAGCTTCAATAATAGAAAAGATAAACTTAATTGTCTGACCTTGCAAGCTAGCCATCTAAATGATACGCTGATATTTATGCCAGGTGCCTGTATAGATATGATATGATACTCAAGGTTACACACTGTCTACAAAAATAACGTACACAAAGAACTAGAAGGATATAAAAAGGAAATACTCCCTCCTGTGTTTGATCAGAATTTTTTTTTAATATATTTTATTGCTTTTTTACAGAGAGGAAGGGAGAGAGATAGAGAGCCAGAAACATGGATCAGCTGCCTCCTGCACTCCCCCCACTGGGGATGCACCCACAACCCAGGTACATGCCCCTGACCGGAATCGAACCCGGGATCCTTCAGTCCGCAGGCCGACGCTCCATCCACCAAGCCAAACCGGTGATCAGAATTTTTTTTAAAAAAAATATGTTTTATTGATTTTTTACAGAGAGGAAGGGAGAGAGATAGAGAGCCAGAAACATGGATCAGCTGCCTCCTGCACTCCCCCCACTGGGGATGCACCCACAACCCAGGTACATGCCCCTGACCGGAATCGAACCCGGGATCCTTCAGTCCGCAGGCCGACGCTCCATCCACCAAGCCAAACCGGTGATCAGAATTTTTTTTAAAAAAAATATGTTTTATTGATTTTTTACAGAGAGGAAGGGAGAGAGATAGAGAGCCAGAAACATGGATCAGCTGCCTCCTGCACTCCCCCCACTGGGGATGCACCCACAACCCAGGTACATGCCCCTGACCGGAATCGAACCCGGGATCCTTCAGTCCGCAGGCCGACGCTCCATCCACCAAGCCAAACCGGTGATCAGAATTTTTTTTAAAAAAAATTCTGATCAAACACAGGAGGGAGTATTTCCTTTTTATATCCTTCTAGTTCTTTGTGTACGTTATTTTTGTAGACGCTCTATCCACTGAGCTAAACCGGTTAGGGTTTGATCAGAATTTGACAGAGGTAATCTGCTCTGAACCTGCACGCAATAAAGATGACTCCTAACTAAGTGTCCGATTAAGGCGTCTTGTCCAGCTCCCCGATTTGTGATACAACAGGAGCATTACCAATACGGTTAAAACAGTATATACAGCAGGGCCCCCAGGTGGAGATGGTCCTTAACAATCTGGTGCCATGGCCTTGAGAAAGTCTCAGACCCTGTGATGTTTCTGAGGGCTCAAGACAGTCACTGGTCCTAAGGAGCAAGGTCCCCTGGTGCTGTTGGCAGGGTTACAGGAGTAAACAGCTACCCCATGGGAGAGAAACCAGCTAGCCAGCAGCTTCGTACGTCCATCACTATAAGGGAGGGTGACGTTCTACAAATATTTCATATTGTATGTATAGATCCTGAAAGACAATAACTAGAACACCCAGTAAAAGTCAGACCCGCTCCACAGGTAGCCACTGCAGCTGTTACAGAAGACCGGAGAAGAACCAAGCAACGCTTCGAGAGATGGAGTTACACTTTATTATTATTATTATTATTATTATTATTATTATGTGCGGGCCGAGAGAAAACTGTATTTCAAATTCTGGAGGAACTTTCCCTATTTATATCTTTTTACCTTTTTTTAAAAAAGATATCTTTATTGATATCAGAGAGGAAGGGAGAGGGAAAGAGAGATAGAAACGTCAATGATGAGAGAGAATCATTGATTGGCTGCCTCCTGCACGTCCCCTACTGGGGATCAAGCCCACAACCTGGGCATGTGCCCTTGACCAGAATTGAACCTGGGAC
>NW_005370517.1:183439-195104 GCF_000412655.1 Myotis brandtii
AAGAGCCCTATGTGCTGGGGCTTTGAGACCTCAACCGAAGGCTTGGCCTGGCGCCAGCACTGATAACTTCGTCTGGGGACGGTTTATGGCCTCTCTAGAATGGGAGTAGTCTTGTTTTCCTTATTATTTAAGCCAGCAAGCATTTATAGATGCCAAAATAGCAGGGTTAAAATTTCAAACAGCAGTTTTTATATAAGATGGATGCTTCACAGCAACCTTTAGAGAAAACATTCCTGCATTATTTTCTCAGAGAGTGGATCCCAATGTATAAAGGCACCCGTCTGTGACTTCCCAAAATGAATAAAATAATTCTTTGTATTCATCATAGGTGTCCTAACTCCTCCTGGGCAAGATGTAAAGGTACATTCTCCATAGGTTCACCCCCTGCCAGCTTCAGGGCAGCGGGAGTGATGAGACACCCGTTTCAGGGTCCCGCCCATTTCTCCGCTGGTTGGCCCATTGTCTTTGCTCTGCATTATGTCTGTATAAATGCCTACCACAGTTTCAGTTGTCTCGATTCTGACAGGTTGGCGTGACCTTTGAGGACATTGCCCTGTACTTCTCCAAGAAGGAATGGAGCCTCCTTGATGAGGGTCAGAGACAGCTGTACCTGAATGTGATGCTGGAGAACTTTGAACTTGTATCCTCCCTGGGTAAGACCCTCACTGTCACCAGAGACCTGGACTTGGCTTAACATATCCTCATGCCCCTTTTCCCAGGATGTGCTCTGTCCTCACTGCTTGACTTTCAGTTTTTTGGGCCCTTGCTGATCTTGGTAGGTCTGGTTTGTTTGCTTTGGCCTCATGCACTCCCCCTACAGGGGGTCGAGCTCGCACCCCCCCAGCATGTGCCCTTGACCGGAATTGAACCCAGGACCTTTCAGTCCACACACCAACCCAACCCTCTATCCACTGAGCCAAATCAGCTAGGGCAATGATAAATCTTTTATATAGGTGGATACAGGATAGTTAACAGCCAACAATCAACACGATAAAAATAATGAGAGTATTTGTAGTCCCTGCCCTGGTACATTCATTGTGCCCTGAGAGATCCTGATAGCGGGAAGTTACCCTGATATTCCCAAGGTATGGGTTTTTGTTTTTTTGTGTGTGTTTTTTAAATATATTTTTATTGATTAGAGAGAGAAAGGAAGAGGGAAAGAGAGATAGAAACATCGATGATGAGAATCATTGATTGGCTGCCTCCTGCACGCCCCACACTGGGATTCCAGCCCGCAACCCTGACCTCCTGGTTCAGAGATCGATGCTCAACCACTGAGCCATGCTGGCCGGGCCCAAGGTATGTTTTCATAGATGCAAAAGACAATTGACAGGCTCAGTTAAGGTAAAAATTGACTTTTGGCCCAGGCTGTGTCACTCAGTGGTTGAGCTTGGACCCGTGCATCAAGAAGTTGCTAGTTAGATTCCAGGTCAGGGCACATCCTTGTTGCTGGCTCGATCCTCGTTAGGGGACATGCATGAGGGACCCTATAGATGTTTCCCCTCTCATGGATGCCTCTATCTATCTCTCCTTCTCACTTCTTCTCTCTGTAAAAATCAATAAAAAAATCTTTTTTTTAAAAAGTTAACTTTTGCCGAACCGGTTTGGCTCAGTGGATAGAGCGTCGGCCTGCGGACTCAAGGGTCCCGGGTTCAATTCCAGTCAAGGTCTTTTTTTTTAAAAGTTGACTTTTGTCAGGGAAGATACTAGCCTAGGACATGAATACGAAACCTGCCATGAACTACTTTTAGTTAAAAAGTTTCCATTTCAGCTCTAACCGGTTTGGCTCAGAGGATAGAGCATCAGTCTTCGGACTGAAAGGTCCCAGGTTCAATTCCGGTCAAGGGCATGTACCTTGGTTGCGGGCACATCCCCAGTATGGGGTGTGCAGGAGGCAGCTGATCGATGTTTCTAACTCTCTATCCCTCTCCCTTTCTCTATGTAAAAAAATCAATAAAATATATTTTTTTAAAAAGGTTTTCATTTCAGACCCCCCTTTTTTGGTACTTTAGGTCTCTGAGTTTGCAAGGCCTGCACACAGGCCTTCCCCGAGCTTGTCAGGTTAGCATGTGGCCCCTTTTCATCCATGCCAATGTTTACCTATAAAGTTTTTTTGTTGTTGTTAATCTTCATCTGAGGATATTTTTTTCATTGATTTTTTTTTTAAAGAGAGTGGAAGGGAGAGGGGTGGAAAAGACAGAGAGAGATATACATGTGAGAAGGATACAAAGATTGTTGGCCCCTGGAACTCACCGTGACCTGGGTAGGGGTTGAACCTACAAGCCAGGTATTTGCCCTTGACCAGGAATTGAACCTGGGACCCTTTGATGTTTGGGTGAACGCTGTAACCACTGAACCACAGTGGCCGGCTATGAAGTAATTTTCTTTTCTTTTTTCTTTTTTCTTTTTTTTTTTGGTTAATCTTCGCCCAAGGATATTTTTTCATTGATTTTTAGGGAGAGTAGAAGAGAGATAAAGACAAAGAAGAAACATCGGTGTGAAAGAAACACATTGAGCCCTAACCGGTTTGGCTCAGTGGATAGAGCGTCGGCCTGCGGACTGAAAGGTCCCAGGTTCGATTCCGGTCAAGGGCACGTACCTTGGTTGTGGGCATATCCCCAGTGGGGGTTGTGCAGGAGGCAGCTGATCGATGTTTCTCTCTCATCGATGTTTCTAACTCTCTATCCCTCTCCCTTCCTCTCTGTAAAAAATCAATAAAATATATTAAAAAAAAAAAAAAAGAAACACATCGATTGGTTGCCTCTTGTGTGAGCCCCAACCAGGGCCTGGGCTAGGGAGGAGCCTGCAACCAAGGTATGTGTCCTTTATTGGAATCAAACCCGGGACCCTTTGATCTGCAGGCTGACGCTCGATCCACTGAGCCAAACAGCTCGGGCTGTATTTTTCTTCTTTAAAATATATTTTTCAATTGATTTCAGAGAGGAAGGGCGAGGAAGCTAGAGATGGCAACATCAGTGATGAGAGAGAATCATTGATTGGCTGCCTCCTGCACGCCCTCTACTGGGGATCGAGCCCGCTACCCAGGCATATGCCCTGACCTGGAATCGAACCCTGACCACCTGGTTCATAGGTCAAAGATCAACCACTGAGCCCCGCCAGCCAGGTTTTTTATGTCTTTTGACTGGAGAATTTGTTTTAGGACCTACTATTGCTGCTTCTTCATTGGTTTTTTTAACTCTTTTGCACCCATTTGTTTGTCTTACTGCCTTGTGGTCTTTCTTGTGTGATTTGGTCATTTTGTATAGTGGTTTGACTCGTATCTCTTTTGTATATCTATCACACAGGTTTTTGCTTGTGGTTTCCAAGAGACTTAAGACAAAAGAATGCATACTCGCCCTAACCGGTTTGGCTCAGTGGATAGAGCATCGGCCTGCGGACTCAAGGGTCCCGGGTTCGATTCCGGTCAAGGGCATATAGCTTGGTTGCGGGCACATCCCCAGTGGGGAGTGTGCAGGAGGCAGCTGATCGATGTTTCTCTCTCATCGATGTTTCTAACTCTCTATCCCTCTCCCTTCCTCTCTGTAAAAAAATCAAAAAATATTAAAAAAAAAAAAAAAAGAACGCATACGCTTTACAGCCTATTTTATCCTGGTAACACCTTCAGTTGAATACAAAAATGCTACCCGTTGACTCTCCACCAAACTCCTTTATAGGTTTCTGATGTCTCCATTCACAGGTTTTCATATTGTGTATCTATTAAGGTACACAATGTTATCTTCATAAATTTTTTTTAACATATTTTATTGGTTTTTTACAGAGAGGAAGGGAGAGGGATACAGAGTCAGAAACATCGATGAGAGCCCTAACCGGTTTGGCTCAGTGGATAGAGCGTCCGCCTGTGGACTCAAGGGTCCCAGGTTCGATTTTGGTCAAGGGCATGTACCTTGGTTGCGGGCACATCCCCAGTAGGGAGTGTGCAGGAGGCAGCTCGGCTCCGGCTTCCTGTTACCTCTTCCCTGAAGGCCAGGGCTTGAGGATGTTCCCTGGCGTGGTGGCAATAGGTGGTGGGGGGAAGAAACCTGCTCACATGGCAGGCGGGGCGGGGAGGTCTTGGTCCAGCCAGGCCACTCCAGGCGCCGGCATTAGCAGTGGCCGCGGTGACGAACCGTGCACCCGCCAACGGGCGGTGAGCGCGGAGGAAGCTGTCTCCGTTGGACTCTTACTCCCCTTTCTTGTGTTGTGCTGGTGGTTGTTCATGGAGAGCTAGCTGTCTCCTTGGTCTGGGAGAGGGATGAACACTGGTATCCCCTGGTCTGCCCCCTTGCTGATGTCACTGACCTAGACCTTCTCCTGTGGTCTCTTTTGGGCTTTGTTGTCATACCACCGTTCTGGCCATCCAGCTCTTCAGTTTTCCTTTTCGGATTTCTATTCATCTCTATCCCAGGGAATGGCTCCACTGGGATTTAAGGGGAAGAATCATTTGTGCATCACAGGCGATACATGACCCCGTCCAGGCCAGGGTGGCCCCCGAGGCAGTCTTTCCGGGATAAAGTGCTGTTGGAGAGAGATGGATCCAGGGCTTTGTGAAGGTAGTAACTAGGGACTCCTTTTGTTCAGTTTTTGGTACCATTGCCAGCTCCACTCCATTCTACTTGTTCTTCCTTATTGACACTTTGCCAACTACTCAATTCTGATAGTGATCCTTTCTATTCAGATTCCCAGCCCATGGGGAATCTTCACCTTCCTAAACTTGGCACCTCACACATTTCCCTTTCAGGTTTTTCTTTCCTGGACTGCAACGTTGATCCATGCCTGCAGAGCCATGGGGTGTGCATGTGTCATAATGTTGACCTTGAACATCGTGTCACACCAGCTCTAAGACAACTGGTCTTTATGGGTTGGAGCACATTCAAATTATTCTACACAGACTCCCATCACCTGCAAAGCTGGTCTGAGAGGAAGCCATTTATGGAGGGACAACTAATGGACCCTGCCTCTCTTTTCTGGGTCTCATCCTATGCTGTGTCCTTTTCTTGATGTGGTTTGTACCGTTTACTGACCTTTGGGGCCAAGTAATGTGTAAGCAGTCAGCCATTTCTTAGCGTCTAACTCACTTGTCTTGAAAATCATCCCATAACCCTAGCCGGTTGGGCTCAGTGGATAGAGCATCGGCCAATGGACTGAAGGGTCCCAGGTTTGATTCCGGTCAAGGGCACATGCCTGGGTTGCGGGCTTGATCCCCGGTAGACGGCGTGCAAGAGGCAGCCAATCAATGATTCTCTCTCGTCATTGATGTTTCTGTCTCCCTCTCCCTTCCTCTCTGAAATCAATAAAAATATTTGAAACAAAAGAAAATCATCCCATAAAATCATGCCTCGCTCTGGCAAATGGATATTTGTGGTGAGGCTACCCCTTCCCTATCAGGTCAAAATGTACCTCACCAGCGTTTCCTTTTCTTCAGGTTGCTGCTGTGGCGCAGAGGATGTGGCGGCTCCCCCTGAACAGAAGGTTTCTGTTAGAGTGTCACAGGCCAGGAATCCCAAGGTAGCCTTGTCTTCCCAGAAGAGCCACCCCTGTAGGAGTTGTGGGCCCGTCTTGGGAAACATTTTCCAGCTGGTTGAACTGAAGGAAACCCAACACAGCCAGATACTGTTGAGGTGTGGGGCGTGTGCAAAAAGATTTTATTTCCGTGCAAAATTTGACCAGCACCAGAAGCAGCATAGGACAGAGAAGCCTTTCGTTAGAGATGTGGACAGCATCTCTCTTGCGAGGGGCGGTGATTTTAGTGTGTCACAGAAACCTTCTACCTGTGAGGAATTTGGACAAGACATGTTAACTGGGTCAGGACATCTACAGCAACAGGCTACTCCCACCAGGGATAGAACAAATGAAATCTTGACATCTGAGGTGAGTTTTCAAAGCAGAAATAACGATGACATCTGGGAAGAATATCATAAAACCATTGGCAGCATCCACACATTTGTTCAGGACAGGAATATTTGTCCTGAAAGACAGCGTTTCGTGTGCCAGGAATGTGGAAAATGTTTTAGCAAACTTTCTACTTTTCACTGTCATCAGAGTGTTCACTCCGGAAAAAGACGTTATGAGTGTGGTGAGTGTGGTGAGTGTGGGAAGTCTTTTTCACGGATGTATTACCTTCCTTATCATCAGAGAGTTCACACTGGAGAAAGGCCTTACGAGTGCAGTGAGTGTGGCAAATCTTTCTTCAGTAGCTCTGGCCTTCACTATCATCAGAGATTTCACAGAGGAGAAAGGCCTTATGAGTGCAGTGAATGTGGGAAGTTTTTTAGCTGTAGCAGTGCCCTCCGCAATCATCAGAGAGTTCACACTGGAGAAAAGCCTTATGAGTGCAGTGAGTGTGGGAAATCTTTTACTGGTAGCAGTGGCCTCCGGAGTCACCAGAGAGTTCACACTGGAGAAAGGCCTTATGAGTGCAGTGAGTGTGGCAAATCTTTCTTCAGTAGCTCTGGACTTCATTATCATCAGCGATTTCACACAGGAGAAAGGCCTTATGAGTGCGGTGAATGTGGGAAATCTTTTAGCTGTAGCAGTGCCCTCCACAGTCACCAGAGAGTTCACACTGGAGAAAAGCCTTATGAGTGCAGTGAGTGTGGGAAGTCTTTTAGCTGTAGCAGTGGCCTCCGGAGTCATGAGACAGTTCACACTGAAGAAAGGCCTTACGAGTGCCTTGCATGTGGAAAATCTTTCAAGAGTAGCAATGGCTTTCAGTATCATCAGAGAGTTCACACTGGAGAAAAGCCTTATGAGTGCAACAAATGTGGGAAATTTTTTATCAAAATCCAAGGCCTTCATAAGCACCAGAGAGTTCACACTGGAGAAAAGCCTTACGAGTGCAACGAATGTGGGAAATCTTTTTCAAGAAAGGAGTCCCTTCGTTATCATCAGAGAGGTCACAGTGGAATAAGGCCTTATGTGTGTCATGAATGTGGGAAATCTTTTACCAGTAGCACTGGCCTCCATTATCATCAGAGATTTCACACGGGAGAAAAGCCCTATGAGTGCAGTACATGTGGCAAATTTTTTACCAGCCGAAGTGGCCTTGTGCATCATCAGAGAGTTCACACTGGCGAAAGGCCTTATGTGTGCCCTAAATGTGGGAATTCTTTTACTAGTAGCAATGGCCTTGTAGGTCACCTGAGACTTCACACTGGAGAAAGGCCATATGAGTGCAGTGAATGTGGGAAGTCTTTTACCAGGATCCATAGCCTTCGTTATCATAAGAGAGTTCACAGTAGAGAAAGGACTTAGGAGTGGAGTTAACGTGGGATATCTTTTAGCCAAACTTGTAACCTCCCCGTCACATAAGAGTTTACATGGGAGGAAGGTCTGAGATGTCTAGGAAGCTAATAGCTTCTTCTTTTTTTTTTTTTTTAAATATATTTTATTGATTTTTTTACAGAGAGGAAGGGAGAGGGATAGAGAGTTAGAAACATCGATGAGAGAGAAACACCGATCAGCTGCCTCCTGCACACTCCCCACTGGGGATGTGCCCGCAACCAAGGTACATGCCCTTGACCGGAATCGAACCTGGGACCCTTGAGTCCGCAGGCCAACGCTCTATCCACTGAGCCAAACTGGTCAGGGCGCTAATAGCTTCTTAGTTCAGTTTTGTTTTTTGTTGTTGTTTTTTTATGTTTTGAGTATTTATTATAGGCCAGGTGTTAAGGATAGGGAAGTTATCCTGCTTTCATGGAGTTTACAATCTAGCAAAGAACCTAAGGATGATAAAAGAAATATTTTACTCTTTCCTTTGTTTGCTGCCTCATGTTTTTCAAGTTGATTCTATAAACCATTTTGGGTGAGAAAAGTCAGCTTCCATCTACACCTTCATACATAAAAGGAAAATGTTGTCGTCACCTATTGCATATCCAGGACTCATCGCATCCAAGAGTTTCAAGGCTGGGAACGAAGTTTCTATAAAGAAACTCAGATCTCGTTTTGGTCTCCTGAAATTTCATTCCTCTGATGTCAGATGAATCCAGCTTCTAACTAGGATGAAGTTGAACTGTAGGATCTATCAGCTGTCTAGCATCATCTCCTTTATGGTCCTGTCAGCCTATAACCATTCCTGCTGAGAATGTACAAATGCAAGTCCACTTGTTTAGGGGGTCTGCAGCAGATGTAGCAGAGGCTTTCAAATAACACTTCTGGGCTAGCACACAGGGTGCTGAAGACCAGGTCTTTCTTCTTCAGTGGATCCCATCTTTAGCCAGTCTATCACCAGCAGGAGAGAGCCTTAGTTCAGTTTTAACAACACTGTGGGAAGCACTGGAGCCTCATTTGTCTGAATTGAAGCTCATACGTCCAAACGTATGGACAAGTGGACTTGCATTTGGACATTCTCAGCAGGAATGGTTATAGGCTAACAGGACCATAAAGGAGATGATGCTAGATAGTTGATAGATCCTATAGTTCAACTTCATCCTAGATAGAAGCGGGATTCATCTGACAGCAGAGGTAAGTGTGAAAGAAAAATCTTCATGTTTACCTCATTTGGATTTCCAATCACCCAGCAAGTTTTGGGGCTCAGTGTTCTTAGTGGCTGAAATTTGATAGTTGAAAAGGCCTTAGTTCTAACCTCAACAGGGTTTTCCTGGTTTAGGGACAAGGAGCTGGTGTTGGTTTGCCCTTCACCAGTCATTTACAGTTTGCCATGATGAAATGCATGTTAAGTCCGTGTTTCAGCTGATTATCCTGATTAAACACATGCTCTGAGCAGACTAAAGCTAGGGCAAACACCTGGAATTGAATTCTGCTTCTTGGGATACTTACTGGGATCGATCCCATGATCCCAAGTAATTCCTAAATCTTTATGAATTTGATACTACAATACTTCATTGGCCCTGACCAGGAATTGAACCGTGACCTCCTGGTTCATAGGTCGATGCTCAACCACTGAGCCATACCAGCCAGGAACCAGTGATTAATTTTTTTTTGAGTGTCACACATGCAAGAACTGTGAGGGTGTTGTCCCTTTGCCTTGTAAAATAATGAAGGCCTTTTGCCCCTAAGTCTTCTTTAATCTTGGGTGTTCTAGTTACTGTGTGGGTTGTTTTATAAGTAGATCTGGGTCTATACCAGCACAAAGAGGTGAATAACTCGTACAAGCCTTAAAGTTTCTCTGCCTCCTAGGAGATGATACGGTACAGAAATTAGCTCAGCAGTTTTTGCCAAATTTGCTTTGTTGCTCGTATTTCTGTAGGAAAGACTATGGGGCCTGTAGTCCTCATGTGAAGTCTGGATGCTATGAGACACAGAGGTCACTCCAAAGGGGGGGGGTAGCTGTGACAACCTCGAGTACGTTTGGGAGCAGCGGTGAGTTTGTTTGTATGCAAACGATGCCAGTACTTTTGAAGGGAAAGGAATCTCTTGCCCAGGTCTTGCAAAGGGCCAGGTGCCCTAATGTCTACAGTTCCACAGGTGATGGTCACTGGTTTTAGGGGTTAGGAGAAACCATGATTGCACCAGAAACACTGACGACCTGGTAGGTGCTGGAGGAGGCCAGCCCACTAGCTGAAATGTGCCTTTTAACGTGCACCCAGAAATTTTTGAGAAAAAGACTGCAGGATCGGTGTGTGCACTAATCAGGGGGTCTCCCGTCATGTTTATCTTCTGTGGATGTAGTCATTGTCATGGAATATATCCAGCAGGTTTTGTGGCCCTGGCTGGGTAGCTCAGTTGGTTAGGGCATCATGCTGATACCCCAAGGTTGCGGGTTCAATCTCCTTTCAGGGCACATACAAGAAGCAACTAGTGAATGTACAACTAAGTGGAACAACAAATCAATTTCTCTCTCTTCCTTCTCTCGAATTAGTAAGACATTTTTTTAAAAAATATATTTTATTGACTTTTTACAGAGAGGAAGAGAGAGGGATAGAGAGCTAGAAACATCGATGAGAGAGAAACATCGATCAGCTGCCTCCTGCACACCCCCCACTGGGGATGTGCCCACCTTCTGTGGATGTAGTCATTGTCATGGAATATATCCAGCAGGTTTTGTGGCCCTGGCTGGGTAGCTCAGTTGGTTAGGGCATCATGCTGATACCCCAAGGTTGCGGGTTCAATCTCCTTTCAGGGCACATACAAGAAGCAACTAGTGAATGTACAACTAAGTGGAACAACAAATCAATTTCTCTCTCTTCCTTCTCTCTCTAATTAAGACATTTTAAAAAAGGTTTTGTGGAGCCCTGGCTGGTTTGGCTCAGTAGATAGAGCATCGGCCTGCAGACTGAAGGGTCCCAGGTTCAATTCCAGTCGAGGGCACACGCCAGGGTTGTGGGCTCGATCCCCAGTGGGGGACATGCACAAGGCAGCCAATCAATGATTCTCTCGCATCATTGATGTTTCTATCTGTCCCAATGCCTTCCTCTCTGAAATCAATAATATATTTAAAAAAAAAAGGGTTTTGTGGATTACTGTAGCCTCTCTGATGTTCAAGTCAGAGCCTTTGTTGCCCTGGCAGAAAAATAAAAAAGAGTGGAGTGCAGGGATGTGGCTTTCATTACCCAGCAGGCATTCCTGTTGATTTGGGTGAAAGTCCTTCATTGTTAGTTATATTGGATGTCACTGAGACAAGATCCTCCCTCCCCCTCAGAGGTCATGAGAATGTGGATTGAATATACTAGGTGTAACGGTTAATAATACAGATTTTTTTCAATAGATGGAGTTACACATATGTTTCCATATATGCGATTTGATATGTATGCTATTTTGTGGTATTGACAACAAGCTTCAAAACTTCATATGTCAAATTTTCTGAAGGTGTTAACATCATCGGTATTTTTACGCTTAAAAATGTTGAGTTTCATGCCAAAAAAAAGAGCATTTGCGGGAAGTTTTAATTCATTACTTTATTTTGAAAAAAAGTGCTGCTGAAAGTTATCACAGCGCATGTAGCGAGTGATCGAACTTCTGAGGGGACAGTTTGCATATTAGCCTTTTATATATAGCGATAGATAAGTTTCATTTACCTTTGTAAATAGCTCAGTGCATAGTCTGAGTCATCAGTGAATGTTTAACTTACACAGATTAAATTGTGATCTAAACTGATTGTATATTTTTGCATCTTTCCAGCAGTTTATGAGGATTCAGTTCCTCCACATTCTAGAGAATATTTGGGTTGGTCAATGGTTCTTTATGTAAACTTTTTTTTATAACTTTGTCATGCGATCCCTGTTGTTTGATTGTATTTTTCTAAGGATTTATGGTGAGCCTTTTCTCAGATGTGTATTTTCCCTCTCCGTATCTTAGTTAAGACATCTGATCATAGGTTCTGCTTCATCTGCTACGAGTTTTGGCAATTTAACAAAAAGACTCTGAAAGAACAAAGATGCATGTGGGAATTTCACTCATTTTGTGCCTTTTTTTCTTATGAAATAAAGGTTTTTTTGTATTGAAAAATGTGTTCTCTAGCTTTCTTCCAATATGGGATGCTATGCACAATACAATGGACAAGTTAATTTTAACCTACACTATTAACCTTCGCCTTCACTTACAGAAGTCCCATCATTTGATAATGCAATAACCCTTTGTAGAACTCTCCATCTTCCTGGTCTCCTGCCATGGGGCTTCTTGCCTTGGAACAGGTCTCAGGAGGACCAGATGGCATCAGATGATGGGCAGGTTAGGTTGTTTTGCCGTCCCAAAGCCAGTGCAGAGGGAA